>NC_079432.1:9573681-9606181 GCF_026213295.1 Gadus chalcogrammus | reverse complement strand
TGCATCAGTGTGGAGATAAAGCGGGTAGCCGCGGGCTCTATTAGGACAGAGCAGCGATAGCCATCACATTAGAGACAGCATAACTTGTATTGAAAGATCAACCGAAGATTCAACGGGCAGCGTTGACAGGAAATCGCCTTGCAATATCCAGAGAGGTTTCAATGATTTATTATTTCCTTTATGATTGGTTTCTTTTAAATGGTCCTATCACTCGCACATACTAAAGTAGTTCCGTTGGTCGAACATTATGTTCCACAACTGTTGAATTAATAGTTTGCAAATGGAAACTTGGATGCGCCACTGTGTTTACCCTCCTCTAGAAGGAGTTAAAACCTCATGGATAATCGGTACATATTGACATTCTTATTGACTCGTCTTGTGAGTTCACAAATTGTGCTGATTATTTGCACATCCTCAACTTCAACCTCCGAGATCCTCCCCACAAAGCCATCCCTGATGAAACCATGGTTCCGCTAGTTAACCATGAAAACGAGTAAACCATTAACCATCGTGTCTTCAATTTCTTTTTTTCCTAATCATGTTGTCCATTGATAAAAAGGAACCACCAGGAGAGCGTGTTTGAGCCCTGCCCCCACCCCTCCACCCATCACTGAAGCTACTCCTAGAGGGCGTAGCTGTGGGCGCAGCTCAGGGGGCAGTGCGGTCGGAGGGAGGAAGGAAGGAGTGGCAGACCTGGCCGGTCTCCTGGGGGTAGACGTGGTCGAAGGCGTAGGTCTTGAACACGGCCTTCTCCTCGCGGCGCTGCGTCAGCCGGGCCCGCGGCAGGCTGTTCCAGGTGGGCTCCACCACCGTCACCCTCTTCCTGGACTGGTCGATGCGGAGCAGGGGGGCCCGGAGGGGGCCCTCGGAGGACAGGGGGGGCGGAGGACACACCCTCAGGATGACTTTGACCTGGGTTAACACGAGAGGCGAGAGAGAGAGAGGGGGGGGTGGGGACGTTTTGGTTTGATGAGATGAGGGTCCGTTCCGTTATAGTGCACTGCCGGGATTGGCAGAGGCCTCTGTACAAAACGACCCATTTGGTTGCAACCTTCAAATTCATTCATTTGCATGCTGTCCAAAGCAACCGTGACTTTGTGCCAGTGACGATAAAACAAAAACTATAAAACTGCAAAACCATGATGAAGCACAATTTACAAATTGTACAAAGTGCTGCTTGAATAAGTTCCCAAAATCTGTGCAAAAAACCCAAGCGTATTCCAGGGGACATGGAAAACATCGAATTAAGTGTGTTTTGTGTTTGTTTCTGTGTCAATATACATCCATTATACGTCACTCAAAGCAAACAGGAGGACAAAGCGCTGACTAAGTGTCTACAGAGGACGGGTAGGCCAAATGGCAGTTCTTTCCAAGGCCTGGGTTCAAAGAGGTTCTGTCTGGTGAGTGGTTGGATGCTGTCTGTTGGCCGGGAGGCATATCTATTGAAAGCCCTCAGAGGGGGCATCAAGGTGAAGCGCTCTGTTTATCTGCTCCATATGGACTTCACTTGATGCAGAGAGGCTGCTACTTGCGAGGCAGATCGCAAGACGAAGAGATGGAAAATTGGTTGAAGACCAGACAAAGTATTCAGCACAATAAAACTGTGTCTCAAACATTCAAGTATAAAGCAGACCGCAACCTTCTTGCTGATTTGCTAATGTTATCCTCAAACAAGCTTTAAAATAATGAAAATGTTTTTCATTCTGTTTGACGGTTTAAACAAGACATTTTAAAGATATTTTAGAGACAGATTTTACAAAGCACATTTTACGCAGCAATTTGTAAATAAAACGTCCTGACCCCTTTTGACTGGAACATGAGCCACAATTCAGTCCCTCCGGAAAAATGCAGCGTTTTTTTGTGATTGTTGCGGCCAAAAATCCTTGATTATGCGGCACGTTCTCTTAAAAAATTCGATGAAATATGCAACATATTTATGCAATTTTTTGTGATGAAATTGCAGGAACTTGCAAAAATTGCGGTCACTTCATATCGTTCCCATGGCAACAAGGGACACCCAACATTTTTCAACTTTCTGCTTAGATATATGTGACTTTTTTGCAACGGAAATGCAGAGATTATGAAATCATGCAAAGTTATATTTTGCGTGGAAATTGGCAATTTATGCGGTGAAAGTGCGGCTTATTTGAAAAAATGCGGCCCCCGCATGAATATGCGGACTTTGGCTGATTATGTGTTTATTTATGCGATTGCATAATCGCGTTTTTCTGGAGGGACTGACAATTACAGCGGGAACCCACTTGGCAAAAAAATCAATGCCTATAAGTTAATTGTTCTATGTGAAGAACAGATCTTCATGTGCATCTGAAAACCAGGAAGACAACCACAAAACAAACAGAAAGGTCAACCACAGAGTTCCTTTGAAGCAGAGGAAGAGCGCACAATTATTCAGGTGGTTAAACATCCACAGATTCAACTCTTACATCCATCAGCTCAGGGGAAGAGTCTTAGAGCTTCATTCACCTTTTCCAACTGCTGAGTTTGGTAAGAACCTTTACTTAGCATTGTGCTTCAGAATCACCATTAAACAATAATATTACACTCTTGGGAAGTCCAATAATGAATCGCTATCGCAAAGGCACTGAATAGTCCTCCATACATATAGCTCAATATCTTAACCAGGTAAAATTCATAGACGGAGCAGGACAGTAACTATGGATGTTTCCAGCGTCAGCTCCATATCTCACTGTGATAATCTCCTTAATGCAGCTCCCTATGGCAGTCTGGAGGTTTTTAAAGCCTTAGTTGAAATGGATTCTTCAACCATAAAGAACCATTTAGCAGACACTAAAGGTTTCCCTTTCTGTAGCCTTAGTGCTACCACTAAGCTAACCACGTGGGAGCATCCGTTAGGTTAAGACGCTGGTGCTGTTCAGTTGGAATTTCGATTTAATGGGTTTTGTTTTTCTTGAAGGGGAAATGGAGATGGGGAGACGGATGAAGAGGGGAGGAGGAGCACAGGAGATAAGAATGACAGGATGGACCGCTAATGTTATGATCTCTTTCCGTCAAATTGATCAGGTCCGGTTGAAACGGACAGCCTTTTAAAGTTCTGCTTAAAGTGGTTCAAGGCTTATCACAGCTCTGGGGAACCAGACCAACCCCGGTTCTGGATCAAATCCATCGTTTACCGCAGCTTATTTTTTGTTGAAACAGGGAAAGGCTGAATTAAAGCCAGCCAAAAGATTTTTTACCAAAAATCTCTTGTTTTCTATTTAACTACCTCACTCTAGATTGATGACGTTCACGTTGCTAACAATAACATCATACCAAAGGTACTCCAAAGGGCTAACACACATCTGGGTAGCATGTTTTGTCACTTTTTGCACGATCCAGTCAAATCGCAATCCTCTGTTAATAGACTGTTTGTTTTGAGAAATCACAGGAGATCTCAAAAGACATGCTTCAAAATCGCTCTTTACACTCTCTTTGGAAACACAATGACATCATGGACCGACGCTGATGAAATGCGACATCCCTGTTGGATGATGTATTCTTTCATGCGTGTGTGTGCCGACCAGCTCCGTGTGGAGATGGGCCGTCCTCTAGAGATATTTAATTATTTATAAAGAGGCTTCCGAGCCACATCACACTGCTCACACATACACACACACATGCATGCATAACACATACTTACTGTACATGCATGCTCACTGATGTGTAAACACAGGCTCACACTAGCAAATACATTAGCAAAATCAAGCACACACTCACTCAAAAACACAAAGAAAACACACATGCAAACAGCCATAGCCTCCCTAGCCATGTGGATAAAAAAAAACACACACTCACAAACACACGCACACATAGAAAGACACACACATGAATACATGTATCCATCCCCACAGACGATAAAATACAAACATACACGGACACACGCGCACGCAGGGCGTGGCTATTGGCGAGCGAGGGCTGCAGAGTGTGTAGGGCAGGTGAGGACTGGAGGGAGTCTATCTGTGCTGTTATTCGTAACCATAGACGACGCCCCGGAGAATACAGCACAGGACAGGCGGCCATATTGATCATGCCTTCTTCCTCCCTGGAAGCTAAGTGGGGAGCAGGGATCCAAGATGGAGGCATTGCATCCACATTACAGGGATCCAAGATGGAGGCGTTACAGTTACATTAAAGGGAGCTAAGATGGAGGGTTACAGCGACATTACCGGATCCAAGATGAAAGCCTCAAAACTAAAAGGCAGTAAAACACAATGACACAGTGTAACCAACTTATTTTTATTTTTGTATTTCACACTTTTGTTGCGATAGCAATGACCCTACTAGCTACTAACTCTTATCTGTGATCCCTAAATGATCTTGTATGTACACATATCTGGTTGTTTTCGGAAACGTTTGGATGCAAATCTGTATGGGAGTGCGACAGCTTTAACTCTAGCAGTGATAACAATGTCTCTTACCTGACTAGTGTTCTGTGGCTCTCTGCTTCTGCTGCCGTTGTGGAACACGCTGGGAGGAACCGGGGGCGGGTTCTTCTCTATAAGGCCCCTGAAACAGGTGGAGTGATGGCCCAGGCGTCCCGCACCGCCCGGCCCCCCAGACAAACCTTTCCTCCTCAGGTTCAACTTCTGGGCCGCTCTGTGAGGTGGGAAGACAAGGTCCAATCATGAACTTTTAATAATGAAATCATTTATTAGCATATCAACGATGATGATATAAATAAATGCATTGATACTATTGTTATGTATGACACCTTACAGGAAATTATTAATATTGTAGTTGGTAGTTTTCCTTTCCTGCAAATACTCAGATTCAGAGTTGTTATGCTTTCCGCTTCGATTGTCTTTAGGAGTTGTGTAACAGGTTGGTATATATATGTGTGTGTTTGAGCACTTCAGTCACACCAACAGAAGCTAGGCTGATGCTACTCAGCAGTCAGTTGTCAGTTTAAGTCAGTTGAAAAGCTAACGGAAAGCACAAGTTAATCCAGCAAACTCTCCTTTTGGACTCCTTCTACACAAAGGCAAATGCCAACTTGAAGATATCTCGGCATATCCCTTTATCACAAAGTTTATTTGATTGCGGGGCAATTGTGAAATTCATTCATTCACAAATGGTGTCCACTTTTCCTTCCTCACTTTGGCTTTAAACCAATCGTCCAATAGCATGCATGTATCGCCTCGGGTGTCACAGCTCCGCCTACCTGGCTAGGAAGGCCATGGCAGCGGAGTTGGCGATGGTGGCCACCCTGGCAATGTGAGCCATCTTGGGGCTGCTCTGCAGAGTCCCGGCCCCCCCACGCCCCTCAGGGACCCCCCCGCCAGCCTGCCGAGGGAACACAACAGAGCTCATTAAAAAGAAAAAGCCTCCCCCACTTACAAGGAATTAAAAAAAAAAAAAAAAGAGTTGCAACATGACACTGGCTCCAAAACGAGAGGAGCATCATGGGAGTTCTTCGGGGAGCAGCTTGGGCGCATATGTGCATCTATTCTAGGCTTTTATTTGGAAAGCACATGGGGTTCATGGGGAGAGTCATGTGAGGTGGCCTGGATGAGGGACAGGTTGGTGTGGTTTGAGGAGGGTTTTGGTTGTAATGGAGGTGACAGTGATGGTGGGGATATTTGTGATGATATGGGGAAGGACGTTGGAAATGATTCGGTGATGATGGTGGATGATTTTTGTTATGATGGGGATGTTGGTGATTACCAAGGTTTTGAGAACAGATATGAGTCAGATATGCAGGGACTTGGTTAACACACAGTCCCTGACAGCAGCTTGCACGCACACAAACGCACGCAAACACACACACACACACACACGCACACGCACACACACACACACACACACACACACACACACACACACACACACACACACACACACATTGATGCACTTATGGGGAAGAAACCAGATCAAGCCGAACAGCACTGGCACCCACATCCTGTCTCAACCTGGTGAGGTGTTGCCCTGTTCAGCTTGATCGGGTTTCTTCCCCATGTGTGTATCAGTTATCCCGTGTATCACCCATATGTGGGCAAGCATGCCTGTATGTTACCATGTATACATGTGTTTATTAGTGTATTTTGCATGCGCTGACTCAGTCGTGACTGCTCCTAGTATCTGGCGCAATAGCGCATTACTGCTATTTACAGTGACATCCTCCTCCTCCTCCTCCTCCTCTTACTCCCTCCCCTCATGTCTCTTCTCATCTTCATTCTGCTCAGCCCCCTCCTCTTCCCTCCTCCTCCCCTCCATCCTCCTCCTGCTCCTCCTCTTCATATCCCTCCTCCTCTTCCATCTCATCTCCATCCTCCTCATCATCACATGCCTCCTCCTCCTCTCCATTCTTCTCCTCCTCCTGCGCCTCCTCCTCATTTCCCTCCTCCTCCTCCTCCTCCTCCTAATCAGCCTCCCAGAGATTCTGAGGACAGAACCATGTGTCCTTCCATGACCTCCAGGCTGGACTACACCCATCCGCCACATGCTAATTAGTCTGGCAGGAAGCCTACGTCAGGGCTCTGAGAAAGGTCGAGAGACATAGGGAGAGACATGGTGAGAGACATGGTGAGATAGGAGCGAGGGAGAGAGAGAGAGAGAGAGACAGAGAGACAGAGAGAGAGAGAGAGAGAGAGAGAGAGAGAGAGAGAGAGAGAGAGAGAGAGAGAGAGAGAGAGAGAGGGCTTTGGTCTTTGCGAACAACGGTGTGTATTTCGTCTTATGGCCGGTAGGTTTTGGTGTCATTCCTCACCATTTTCCAAAGCGATCCGGGTCACTTGTAAACTATTCGCCCTTTTACATTCCCACAGAAAGCTGAATGAATATTGTTGTTATTTGTGAGGATGACGTATCTCCCGCCGTTTTATCGATTTAATTCAAAATGTAAAAGCTGACCGGTTTGCTTTACTAACTGAAGAACTGTATCTTTTTAAATAACATCTCCATGAATGTGGCGACTGAAAGATAAATGTAGCATTGCATTATGCAAGACTTTTGGGACTATTTGTCGGTCTACGACAAAAAACAGCCCTAATCCACTTCAGCATGATGCTAACCCTTCTGTGAGGTTAAAAAACCGCACACTATTCTAAGACCGGTTTTGGTTTCCGCTTGGTAGGCTAGCCACCCCTCCTGCGTTAATTAACAACTCAAAAGCGGTTCCTGTTAAACATGGGCACCTCCGCCATCCCCATTGATCACAAAATGGTTCTCAACCGGCACACTTTTTATGAAGGGGATAAATCCTCAGGCCTGATTCTCTTCCATTAGCGCGAGTGCTTTTAAACAACGGCCGGAGCCGCGCTGGAATCTAAATAGGCGGTGATTGGCCTTCATGAATCAAACGCTGGCTGACACATGCTCCGGTAAAGACCTACTTTACCCAGAGAGGACATTACTGTAGAAGGGATGGTGTTGATGGGGATGGTTGGGGGGGGGGGGGATGGGTGTAGCGGAGGTGAAAGGGTTGACGCGTGGGGTGTGACAGGTGCCAAAAAACAAATAACCTTACTAAGAGCCCAGGATTATCGCATTCCAAGAGAAAATATCGTAAATTAAAATGCAGGCCGAGGTGCAGCCCCCCCCGTTAGCAAAATGTCCAAAGTAAGCAGGAAGGGCAAGTATAATCCATGATGCAGGTAGCCTCATTGATTTGTCGATTTCTATATCTATTGATAATAATTTTAATCAGATCCATACCATTTAACTGTTAGAAAATCCTGATTATAGGATTTTGATCTTATGTCATTTAAAGTGCAAAGAGATTGGACAAATCGCTACTTATGCATACAACCAATGTCATATATAAGATCATTGTGGTCTAGCCACACTGCGTTTGACAGGTTGCTAGCAAGGGCTTCTCTCTGTACAGTACCTGGTAGGGATAGACGTCACCGCCGTTGCCGCCGGCCGCCGCCACCGACTTCACCACGGCAACCATTTGCTGCTGCTCCGCCACCCAGCGGTTCATGTCGGAGTTCGCTGGTTTGGGGCTTCGCCGCCTGAGGGTCTGAGAGGTCCGCTCTGGGGTGTGCTGAGGGGACTGTTGCTGGGGGCACTCAAGTCTCCGGTTCAGGGTTTGTTCTGACTTCCAGTGGGTCCGGGTCCGGTCCAGGGTTCGCTGAGGGGTCCGGTTCTGGGGGCGGTCCAGGATCGGCAGAGGAGAGCGGTTTTGTGGCCGATCAAGGGTCTTGGTCTGGGTTCGCTGGGGGGTGGTCCGGTTCAGGGTTTGTTCTGAGTTCCAGTGTGTAGTCTGCTCCAGGATCCATTGGGGGGTACGGTTTAGGGTCCGATCTTGAGGTCGCTCTAGAGTCCGTTCTGGACTCCACTGAGGGGTCCGGTCTTGGCCGCGGTCTCGAGGGTGATCTAGGATCCGTTCCAGGCTGCGATGACGAGTCCGGTTATTGGGTCGCTCCAGGGTGCGGTCTGGGGGATGGTTTACGATCCGTTCCAGAGTCCTTTGAGGGGTTCGGCTTCGGGGATGGGCTGGAGGATTGTCACGGGTCTGTTCCAAGGTTCGCTGAGGAGTTCTGTTTTGGGGGCGTTCCAGGGGATGGTCTTGGGGATGGTCTTGGATCCGTTCTGGGTTCCTCTGTGGGGACAGGTATTGGGGGCCATCTAGATTCCACTGAGAGTTCTGGTATTGGTGGCAGTCATGGGGATAGTCTTGGGGATGGTCTAGAATCCGCTCCAGAGTGCGCTGAGGAGTTCGGTTTTGGGGGTGTTCTGGAATCCGTTCAACAATGCGCTGAGGAGTACGGTTTTGGGGGTGGTCTTGGGGCTCGTCTAGAATTTGTTCCACAATGCGCTGAGGAGTTCGGTTTTGGGGGTGCTCTAGAATCTGTTCCACAATGCGCTGTGGAGTTCGGTTTTGGGGGTGCTCTAGAATCTGTTCCACAATGCGCTGTGGAGTTCGGTTTTGGGGGTGCTCTAGAATCCGTTCCACAATGCGCTGTGGAGTTCGGTTTTGGGGGTGCTCTAGAATCCGTTCCACACTGCGTTGAGGAGTTCGGTTTTGGGGCTGGTCTAGAATCTGTTCCACAATGCACTGTGGAGTTCGGTTTTGGGGGTGCTCTAGAATCTGTTCCACAATGCGCTGTGGAGTTCGGCCTTGGGGGTGGTCTTGGGGGTGGTCTAGAATCCGTTCCACAATGCGCTGAGGAATTCGGTCTTGGGGGTGGTCTTGGGGGTGGTCTAGAATCCGTTCCACAATGCGCTGAGGAGTACGGTTTTGGGGGTGGTCTTGGGGGTGCTCTAGAATCCGTTCCACAATGCGCTGAGGAGTACGGTTTTGGGGGTGGTCTTGGGGGTGCTCTAGAATCCGTTCAACAATGCGCTGAGGAGTACGGTTTTGGGGGTGGTCTTGGGGCTGGTCTAGAATCTGTTCCACAATGCGCTGAGGAGTTCGGTTTCGGGGGTGGTCTTGGGGGTGGTCTCTCGTCCATTCTGGATTCCTCTGAGGGGTCCGGTCTTGAGGGCAGTTAAGAGTCCACTGAGGGTTCTGGTCTTGGTGGCGGCCATGGGGATGGTCTTGGGGGTGTTCTATACCGTGCTGAGGAGTTCGGTTCTGGGGGTGGTCATGGGGGTGTTCAATAGTGTGCTGAGGAGTTCGGTTTTGGGGGCGGTCAACAATCCGGTTTTGGGCGCTGTCTTTGGGGTAGTCTTGAGGGTGATCCAGGTTCCCTTCTGGGTGCCTCTGTGGGGTTCGGCTTCGGGGGCGGTCCAAGGTCCTTTGAATGTTCCAATCTTGGGGGTGATCTTGTGGACGGACTTGAGGTTGTTCTTGGGTCCTTTCAAGATTCCACTGAGGCAATTGGTCCTGGGTCCGGTCTTTGGGGCGGTCTTGGATCCTCTGTGGGCTCCCCTGAAAGATCTGGGGACTCACATAACTCTGGGGGAAACTGTGCTGTTGAGGAACAACTGCTACTTCACTCTCCACCAGTTGCACCATGCCTCTTGAACTCTTGTGTCCATGCGGTACCGTCTCTTGCCGTCTCGGGCTCCCCGTCCCATTCAACACCGGGGATCCGTGGTCGGCTTGATTGGTGTTCGTCGACGATCCAGAGGCGTGTTCTGGAGACGCGTGGCCGGGCCAGCGGCTGTTCTCTCTGGACAGAGCCACTTGGACGGCCTCCTGCTTGAGCTGGTTCAGGTGGACCCCGCAGGAGATGCACAAGCCCTGGTCCCGGTCCTTCTCTCTGGGGTCGGCTGTTGAGCGACTGCTGTGGACCCGGAGGTTGTTGTGGAGGAACGTAGACATGGCCGCCAGGTCCTACAGAGAACAGAGGGATTGGGAAGGGATGATGTGCCAGGAAAAAAGGGGTAGGGGGAGTTATAAATAATGCATGATTTGTGATGACGGACTGAAAATAGAGCAGTGAGAGTGATCGCACTAAGAGTCATGGAGTCACAGTCACTCGTTCACGCCTGATGTAATATAGTGTTGCATTAAATTGAGGCTGCGTTTAGCACGCTGAATGATGGATGGGAAGGAACACAACGCCGCTCTTACCTACATTTGATCACAAACAAGTTGGATGGCTACACTTCAACTATGCTAATTTGTCAACGCAGCCAACAATTTTGTTCTCTTTTTTCTGGGATTTATTTTATGTTATTAATCTGAACACTTAGTAGATATCTTCAAATCTATCTCTAACCAGGTGCTGCTGTGTGTCTTATAATATATTATATGTATAGTTGATCCTACATTATGTAATAAAGCTCGGTTGAAATGAGGCGGTAGAAAAGTATTTCACCTTGCATATTTTATGTAATAATTTAAATATTCAAGTTCACGGTTTATATCACACACAACAAATACACTTTGAACTTCAACTGGAACGCGATCACTGCGGCATCCATTATTTTTGCGTTCAAAATGTAAAAAAAAAAAGCACAATAATCCACCATAATCAACTCAGAGATGTTATTCCCTCAGCGGAATTCCAATATCTCCAGTTACTAATTGCTTTCAAGTACAGTGAATCTATAATGCTACACCTGGCCTACTGACCACAGCGGCACTCAGGGGTTTAAAGTGCCTTGCTCAAAGTACCTCTGGCAGCAGCCGTGGTGCTGATCCCCTGGATGGGGGATGAGACCGCTGAGACTTGGGGGGTGAAAGTGCTGGTGAATCCGAAATGTGTGTCAATAGTCTGCCAAGCGTGCCGGTAACCTGATATGCTCAAGAGCCAAAAGATGACGTTATCCTCTCTGCGCGCCCCCCGCCCCCCCCCCCCCCCCTATGCCCCCCCCCGCTCCACCTTCTCCCCTGTCTAAAGCACATCACACTTTACCTGTCAAATTGTGACGGACAGAGTTCTATAGTTCAAATTTCTGTCACTCTCTCTGTCCGTATGTCTGTCTATCTGTCTCTCTGTGTCTGTGTCTGTGTCTGTGTCTGTGTCTGTGTCTTCTCTCTCTCTCTCTCTCTCTCTCTCTCTCTCTCTCTCTCTCTCTCTCTCTCTCTCTCTCTCTCTCTCTCTTTCTCTCTCAGTGTGACCCAGCTAACTCGACAACTAACCCCTAACCCGGTTAACCCATTTAACCCAACTAACGCCCCCCTCCCTTGCGTTTGTGTCCATATGACCCCCCCTGCTCTGTACACTGACCCATAATCCCCCAGAGCCAATATCCTCTCCTCCATACTTCTGCACTTTATTATGGAGAGCAAAGACACTTCACACTTCCGGACACTTCACACCCCCACACCCCTACACCCCCTACACCACCCCTACACCACCCCTACACCCCTCAAACCATACACCTTACCCTCTCTGCTACACTCAATGTACTTAAATATTTGTGACATTAAGTCATTGCAAAATATTTCTTTCCACTGAAATCTGCCCATTACTTCTAAACGGAACCCCCTTAAGGTGTTAGATCTATTGGACAGAAGAGAATGCGAGAGAGCAGGAGAGAGAGAGGATGAGAGAGAGAGAGAGAGAGAGAGAGAGAGAGAGAGAGAGAGAGAGAGAGAGAGAGAGAGAGAGAGAGAGAGAGAGAGAGAGAGAGAGAGAGAGAGAGAGAGAGAGAGAGAGAGAGAGAGAGAGAGAGAGAGAGAGAGAGAGAGAAAGAGAGAGAGAGAGCGAGCGAGAGATGGACAGCTAAAGCGCTTTGCTGATGGCCTGAACATATAAATTGTATATTAGAGGTCCAATGTGCATTGGAGAAATCGTGCCCTTAAATCAATACACAGGCAAGGAGTTATATTATCAAATTTCCACCGATTGTCTGTCTGAGATACGGTCTTCCCTCCCGAACACTTTCTGACGTAGACTTGCGGTCGGTCTCTGAACTGAACACACGATGTCCCAATACCAATACCCCACGGGTTTAAAAATATATAAAATACATATTATTTTCCCCTGAGGGGGGACAGACGTGGGGGGGAGGGGGGGGGGGCACAGCGATGCCCTTATAAAATATTCATGACAATTTGAAACCACTCGTACGTAAACAGCACCATGGTGTAGGCCTACTTTCCTCGTTTTGAGTGGCATAATATAGAGGACGGATAGCGGATAGGGAATGCACGGGACGCGAATCTCGTTCGTCAGAACTTAACAAACGGCCCGGGGACGGGAATACGAATCACATGTTGATTCGTTTATTGAAATGTTGAAATATACGATGCTATTAATGCACTATTTTAAGCATAAAGCATATGCCCACATTGGTTCTTTCATTGCCTCTTGCAACAACAAAGGAAACCGTTGATTACACATAATAAACAAACCAGCAACGTGCAGGCCCCTAGACCAAATTTATATTATTTATCTTCTAAATTAATAATACAGTTGGGATTGCTATGTTATAACTATTGCTGTTTGTATTATTATTGTTATTATGACTAGTAGTAGTGGTAGACTATTTATTATACATATATATATATATATATATATATATATATATATATATATATGGGCTATACATTAGCAACAAATCTGTAATATTTGTTCGACTATCCTCCATCTGAAGAGGAGGAGAGTGCCCCCGCGATGCGCTTACCTTGGAGGAGAAGTGGTTCTGCACGAGCAGACTGAGCGCCTGCTTCTTCAGCGCCACCAGGGTCAGCGAACACTTGTCACAGCGCGCAACTTTTCTCTCTTCCTCTGATCTTCGAGCCCCTAAATCCACCGCCACCGGCATACCGAGTCCACACCGGGCCGTCCCGGCCGAGAGAGCCGGAGAGAAACGGCCATTATCCCCGGACGATCCCCCGAACTGTCCCGCTAGAGACTTCACGGTCTTCTGGCAGGACATGCTCCGCTGCGGGTCTCCGGCGCTCGTCCCGAAGCCCTCGGGGGACGGGCGCTCCTCTGAGCGGGATGAGCAGCAGACATCCACTTCACCACTCGGGGAGTCGTCCCTCAAGAACGCGATGGTTTTACTGTAATTCGGCACTTGTGAGGTCTGAGAGGGGCGAAAAATGAATAATTGGATCACATAAAGAGGGACGTCCGCTATGCGCTGTATACGGACCTGGGGCAGCAACATGAAATGATGCGAACCACACCCATAACACATTAACAATTAATCAATATTGTTCCAAAGGCAAGACGGCATTCACGAATATGAGTTAAATAATATTTACGCTTATGAACCAAATTTCGGTTTTCATTAGGTGTGAACAAGTTGGACTTACCCAGCGCGTTCCTCTCACCGCGTCGGAACATTTCTCCTCTTTCCACGGGAAATAAGACATCGTAACTTTAAAGAGAGCCGAACAAAGGCAGCGAGTATAGGGTTTAATCTACTTTTACCCGAAAGACCCCGAAAGGAACAATCCCATAATTAAGTTAAGTTTTCCCGTGGATGCTGAAACAATGTTACATTGCTCCGCTGAAATCATCCTCAGTCCAGATGTGTGTGAGAAAGAGCGCGCTTGAGGACCTTGAGGAAGAAGCGGCGGAGCGCACTTGTCGATCCTCGTCCGGCGAATGAATTAACGTGAACGTCTGAGGTTCTCCACCAGGGGGCGGTAAAGAGTAGTGTGGCTTTATTATAAAGTCTAATCTAATGGGTTGATCGGGTGGTCAAACGAACTCTTTAGCCCCGTGAAGCCAGCCTTTTTCCAGAATCCTAATCTGATTCCGGGTTTAATTCCGGGAAATAATCTGCTCTTATTTCCCCCCAAAATATACGGATATTCAGGCTCAGTTATGGTCACTCACTAAATCGGTGTGGTTCTCACGATTAGGCATATCACTATGTTGCTATTATAAATAAAGGGATATTATACCTTTGAATAATAAAATGGCCAATCATTGACAATCCAATTCTGACAGATTCTAAAAAACACAAAGACCCCACCGTTATCACAGCTCTAGCGGGGCCTCTATGCAACAAGCCAACTGCGCTCCCTATCGGATATTTAAGGTTTTCCGTATTTTTTGTTTAAGAAATGTAATGCCTTTATTACATTTATTGATATTTAAGTGTAACGTTTAAAATATAGTCTATAATGAAATGACGATAACATAAGTAAACAAAATCGATTAAAGCCCCTCCCTCGCTGTGGTACATGGTCATTAAATATAAAATGTGTGTAACAGTAATCTTTTCAGTAGGACTCCGTTTTAGTTGTTTTTTATTGCTTTTATTTTTGTATAATGGTACGGGGGAAGGTCATAATAGCTGCTTTATTTGTATCAATAATATTTTCAGCTATATACTTCAGTAATCGACGTTTTCAAGGGGAAAGTCAGATTATTTATTCAAGTAGGCCTAATACATTTCATAGGAAAGGCATATGTTTGACTATTAGCGTGCAATGCTAAATCAAAACATGCTTAGGCTAGGGTGCGCCTATGTTTAAAACATAACGTATAATAGGTTATAAGTCGATTATCGTTTTAACTACAACATCCAAAATTCGTCAAATTAGCATAAGATCCATTTCTCTCAGTTCCATGGATGCCCTGCTTTTAATGTTTTCTTTGTGATCAGGTCTGACCGACTGTGACAGATGGGCTATTGGGGGATGTAAGTGCGCTGCTCTGCTATTAGTTACGGTAAGCGCCGTCTTCATCCTCCCCCACACTCGCCGCCACTGCTCTGAGCTCATTTCGCCGGTGAAAAGGGCTAGCAACGCGGGTGCCATTTGGCGCAGTTTGAGATTACATCCGCTTACAAAAGCGCCCGTGAATTATTTGTTGTCGTAACTCTTGTTTTTTTATTTAATTTAAAGTATTCCATAATACACCGTCAACATGAGTTCGATTAACGTGAAGAAGCTGAAAGTAAACGAGCTGAAGGACGAGCTGAAGAAGCGTCAGCTGTCGGACAAGGGCCTGAAGGCCGAGCTCATGGACCGCCTGCAGGCCGCGCTGGATGAGGAGGCCCTGGCCGGGGACGAACCCGCGCCCACAGACGAGGGCTTCGCCCAGGCCACTGACCAAGAAGGCATGGGGGAAGAAGAGGCCGGTGACGGTGAGGCAGAAAGCCTTGTCGAAGAAAGCATGGAGGCCAACGAGGCCGAGGGAGAAGAAGAGCAAGCCGAGGCAGAAGAAGAAGTCGAAGAAGCGGCAAATGGAGATGGCGCTGAGGGCGCCGCCGTTGCTGCCGAGGACGACGAAATGGGCGAGGGCGAAGAGGAAGACGACGAGGAGGAGGAGATGGACCCCATGCTCAAGGCTGATGTGGACGACATGGAGAAAATCGACGCAGAGGACGGTGAGCCCGGAGACCAGGCTGCTGAGGGTGAGTCTTCTGGGCTGTGTTTGAACGTGTTGGATGGCTCCGTGGCTGGGTGTCGGTTTTGCCGATTGAGTCGGTGGTGGGCTGAAGTGATTGAATGTTGAGCTAGCCGCCGTGACCTCATTAGCCTAGCCTAGCCCGTAGCTACACATCCTTGCTATTCCGCGGTCTTAGTATCGATAATTTAGCAAACAAATGATCGGTTTATTCGGACTCTTACGATAAACGGATAAAGTTAAGAGTTGGTGGCGAGTTCGGTCGTTATCGGAGAACTCGGATGGTGGAGTTGGCCATTCATTTTAAATCCACGGGTATCGGTTCTGTTTGGTTAGCGGTTAGCTTCCCAGCTAACGCTTCGGACTTAGCTGGCGAGCTACATTTCTTTTGTGTCCACGGTGCTGTGCTAGTTTCGACTAGCTAGCCCAACCTTATTCAGAATATGTGATTGTTGAAGTTAATATCGCGGAGATGTTGCGGTTATTGGTCGTGTTTAATCGTATCGTGTTGCACGTGTTTAATTTCCTCTTGGCGTGGCGATAGACTTTCAATTTTATCAAAGAAATGAGTTTCTTTCTATATTAGCTGGTAGCCAAATGATGGGGTAAAGGGGGGCAGCACAGGTAGGCAGATATACCCATGCATGATTTACGTATCACATTCAAACACACACACTCAAGAATATACCAGATAACCTTTTAGAACAGCAGTGTCCCTTATCTTTATTTTACACGTATGTTCCCAATCCCATTAAATACCGTTGTCTTTATGTTCACCCCGACCAGTTTACATAGTAACTACCACCTGGTCATTACAACTGTTATTCATTATGGACTCTGAATGTCTTCATTGTAACAATGAGGTGTCTCCTCTTGCTTAACAGTTGATGCTCTATAATTAATTAATTGAGTATTAACACGGGCTTCTGCGTGGGTCGAGACCCAACTGCTAGCCCGACCTCTCTTCTCTCAAAAAAAGGAGCACCTCATTCTATATCTTTGTTTTATTTCCAAAGGGGATGCGGACAAAGACACGAATGCTGATCAGAAGAATAAGAAGGGTGTTAAGAGACGCCGGGAGGAACATGGAAGGGGATACTTTGAATTTATTGAAGAGAACAAATACAGCTGGTAAGGATGGGACAGAGCCAAAATGGCCTTCGGCATTCCCGAAGCGCCATACAAAGCTTTGTTTAATAAAATATATGTATTGGCTTTAAGAGCCAATGCACTCAAGTAGCATACAGTAACAAAAACCCTCTTATTATTTTGAAGTATTATACTACAATGGAATTTCTTTAACGATAACTTTAATTTCACACATGTTTTGAGGGTCCATCCCGACTACTTTATAGAACCTTACCATTTGACTTTGTTGCAGTTGCCACTCACATTTGTGTCTAACAGAACACTGCTGTTATGTAGCAGAATACATTTTAAGCCATCAATGAATATTGAGTACTGTTTCCCATGACACGTAAATGTTCCAAGAGCCCATTGTGTCTTCAAGGTGAAAAATCAGGCTGCTCAAACAAGAGCACAGTGGAAAGTAGAGGAAAGTGCACTCTTGCTTATAGAGGAAAAACAGTGGGGGATGGGAGGGAGGGTGGGAAACCACGGCTGCAGAGTAGTACACAAGGATTTAGCAAACATTTCCGGAAACTTTTGGACCGCCCCACGGAAGAATTCGATACTCGGGAGTCGCCATCGTTTCGCTCTCGCACTGGTGTATTTTGTCATCTGTATTTTATTTTTTGTTTTTTTGTGTTAACAATTGTACGGTGTTCAGGTGCTATATTTGTCTCATCTCGTGTGTGGGAGCATTTTGTGTGTGTGTATTTACAAGGCACCTTTCTCCCCTCCGGCGCAGGTGACATGTGTGAATGGCTGTGCGTGTGGGTGCATGTGCTTGAAAAGTCACTTTTTTGTTTTTCATTTGCCCTGGACACGCAGGAAAAGACAAACGTCTTGTGTGTATGCTTCAGACGGAACACAACAACCCGTTCATTAACACCAATCATGGAGCTCCCAATGACTCTTCCAAGAATCCTAACTCCATTGGTCTACTTGATGGAAGCGGGCGGCGGGATCTTTTTTTTCTTGACCATCCCTAGCTTTCTCTGCCATGTCACAAATGGAACTTCGGGACTTTAAGGGCCTGCCAAGTGTCTCCCCACAAACCCATATACCTCTACAGGATTTGTGCTGCACTGCCAAAGGGACCACACACTCGGGTTTAGGTGTGGCTCTGTAAATCTCCTAACCTGGCCCAATTGTTAACTACAGTTTTATAAAGACACAAGATTGCAGAAACCCTGTGTTTAGAGGGAGTGTCATGGGCACTGGTTAACAACAGACCCACAAACTTTTTTTAATTTGTTTTCATTATCACTGTTTTGGTCACAGGCATTGAGCGAATTATTGAGCATCAGTTTATGCTACATTACATGCACTTTTTAGCCTAAATACATTATATGCTTCTTTAAGTAAGCTTTGTCTAGGGTTCTTAAAACGCTACAGATTTGGTAAGTAGCTGTGGTGTTAGTTTTAGCTTTTTAAAATGTGCATTGCTCAATTTCTAGCCTGTTACATTTGTCTTGTGCATGCAAAATGTGCCAATACTTGTTGTAACGAGACAATGTGAGGTAGCCATGACCTTCTCACTAGGAATTTCAAGCAAAAGCAGTTGGATACACCAAAATGCTTCTCCCTATGGGCGACTTTTTTTTAACGGATCTGGAAACCATTTACTTATGATAAAGATTGAGGGGGAATCCGTGGTGGTTTGGGTAGGGCTAGGCTCCTCATGGCTTTTAGCAACCGTGAGCCCGGCAGGTGAAGACTGTCCGTCTGAGCTCTTGTCTCTGTAGGTTTTTGATTTGATTACGCTGGACTCGGCAAGGTAAGTGCGGCCCGTAACGGTGGGCCATTCTTATTTTTCCCACTATAAACAACCCTGCCAGACTTTTCCTTTGCCAGTTGTGTTTTTTTTTTTGTCTGGCCATCCTAATCTGCAGCAGGTGGAGCCTAAAGTCACCTTCACAAGCTCTGCGTGTGACTGCCGACCCTGTCTGCCCGTCTGTCTGGCCCGAATTTTCTGTCTGACGGCCTGTGCTCTTGTCTCGCTTTCAGGGCTTCGTTCAAATCCCCTGTGCCACCGCTGGAAGAAGAGGACGAAGAGTTTGATGACACTAAAGTCTGCCTGGATACTTGTGAGTGCTCCTGGTGCTGTACATGATATGACACCTTGTGTTCCTGTTAAAGCAGCTAATGAAAAGTAGATCTTTCTGCAGTGCTGGTAAACTGATGCAAAGAGGCACTTAAAATATGTTGGAATTTAAAGAAATATTACATTGTACCAGTTGGGCTTAAGAAGCAAACTAGCTTATGTCTTGGATGAATTTATGCATCGGTTTCAGTAATAATTGTCTTCATGGACGCTGACGTGTCCTTTTTTTGACAACCAGATTCAGTACGAAAGTGTATCAATCCTGCATACTGCAATTGAGTCTGCATTTAAAAATATGCCACCATTTTGCAATACCTGCTAGATAATCAATATTTTCTTTTTAAATCATTTGGAGGAAATAAAGGGATAATATAAAGCACGATTATTTAAATGATCATTTTTGAGTTTGGAAACTTTGAAATTTCGCCTTTTAAAAAAAGTACACAAAATGTTCATAAAGGAAATGTTCAAATCTAAAATAATATACAGATATGTATCCAGCTCCTCTGCCCTTTCTATAAAGGATATTTTTTATAAATAAAGCGTTAACCCTAACTCGATTATGATCATTTTGTGATCGTTTGACGCTGAAATCGCAATCAAAATTAGATCGTTGATCAAAATTAATCGCCAGGGCCTACTCCATAGTCCTAACTTCTTTTAAGTCAATGATGTCTGGAGTTTTGAGTAATGAACACAGTTCCGGGCGTGTAATGAATCTGGTTCCAAACCTTTCGTGATCTGGCTCTATGCCTTTCCTGACTCCTGGCTCCCCTTGTTTTACCAGACAACTGCGACCTGCACTTCAAGGTGTCCCGGGACCGCTACAGCGCCTCGTCCCTCACCATGGAGAGCTTTGCCTACCTGTGGTCTGGTGGACGTGCCAGCTACGGCCTGAACTCTGGGAAGGTCTGCTTCGAGATGAAGGTACGTCTTGGCAGGAGCACGCATTCTTGCATCCGCTACTTGAGATATGAGTGTCGACGCCCATGTGCTGTGGGCTCTGAGACCGAAGCTGACAACATGGGCTGAAATCTGCTTATTTTAATCAGAATTTTAATCAGTGATGAAAAAATGGCTTGATAGTTTCCCACAGTGAGTACCAAATAGCAGCATGAACTGGAAAAGGCCGCAGCACCAAGTCCTTAACAAGGCAAACGCTAACTGGGTTATAATTATCAGGCAACCTATCCAAGCTGTCCATGCTCTCTCTGTAGCGCCGGACGGTCATCAGGTCGCCAACAGGATAACTTTCACCGACGGTCGCTGTTCGGTTCCTAAATAACTGTTTCAGCAACATTAAGGGGAAGGACAATTCAGATAAGAAAAATAAACTTCATTTTGTTGCAGTCATTGGATTATCAAACCTTTTAATGTTTGGTTGTTCTGCGTCCCCAGATTACAGAGAAGATCCCAGTGAAGCACATCTCCAGTAAGAACATGGAGATCCATGACGTCCAGGTTGGCTGGTCTCTGGCCACTGGTAGTCTGCTGCTGGGTGAGTTCCTCAATCAGTTGGTGGACAGTGCAATCGATTTACGGCTTCCTTTATACTCAATGAAGAGTTGTGTTGCTACTGTATTTTGAGAATTGATGATTGCTTCTGTGGAATTTTTTTGATGAGTAACCCACCAAAATGGATACAAAGCCTACTAGCTCCATTTTCTACTGCCCTTTCAACATTGATTACTTATTTAAAGCAATTGGTTAAGCAGTGCCCTCCAGTGGTCATGCAGGGGATGAGATTGCGTAAAATGGCTGCAATTACTCATTGCATGATGGGCAATATTTATTCTAGCCACGTTTCTGGCTGTGTTTACATTTTCTTGTGTAGAAGTGAGAAACTAATAACAGTTTATTCCCTTGTCTGCAGGCGAGGAGGAGCATTCCTACGCCTACTCTGGGAAGGCCAAGAAGACGGTGAACTGCGTCACAGAGGACTTTGGAGAAACCTACGAAGAGAACGACGTCGTCTGCTGCCTCATTGTAAGAACAACCATCAGTGTGTGTTCAGGTCGCTATTGTACAAAATGGCAGAAGCCTAAACTCTTATTTTTCAAACGCTGTAAGCCATATTAACGGCATAAGACTAAGGCAACATCAAGTTACTTTATTTCTCCTAACGTATGTCAGTGTCATGGTTTACAGGGTGGAGAAAAATGAAATGGAATGCACAAAATCGATAAAATGGACACAAAAATGCTATACCTGCATAACAAAACAACCCGTGTAATTGTACAGCCGATTCAACGTAAAATAAGTGAAAGACAAAACTTAAATGATTTCTGTAGGGGCCGGTCACACATTTTGGTAAACCTTTCAGTTTTATAGCAATCAGCTCAAATTCCATGTTTGGGGTTTTAGAAGCCAAAACTCCCCCAATTTAAAGTACTTGAAGTGTGCCCCATGGCCCACTAGAGCCACCATCTGGAGGGCTGACTGGCTAAATCAGTTAAATCCTCTCAAGGACTTAAATGGGACTTTTCCCGCCAAAATCCGTGTACATAACAGTTTTTCTTTTATGAGGGGGTGTCTGGAAATCTGGCCTGTAAAGCTCTGTGGTCTCGCTGTGATTTAAGACTTATGAAAAAATAATCAAAGCAATATTTTTGTTGCATGCAATTGTCAGAAATTCTGAAGTTTCCAGTTCATAAGGTAACTGCATTTGCATTTGGAACCCCATGTGGTGAAAGTTGTTACTGCGATACACGCATGTATATTAATATAGCAAACACTGCAGTCAAAGTCCTTAACAAGGCAAACGATTACTGGGTTCTAATTATCAGGCAACCTATCCAAGCTGTCCATGCTCTCTCTGTAGCGCCGGACGGTCATCAGGTCGCCAACAGGATAACTTTCACCGACGGTCGCTGTTCGGTTCCTAAATAACATGTTGTTCAATGTTGCTATAACTATAATATAGTTTCAGCAACATTAAGGGGAAGGACAATTCGGATAAAAATAAGCTTTATTTTGTTTAATTCAATTTTTACAAACCTTAAGTTGAAGTCGGCTGAATCTCTTTAAAAAGTAACCATAAACGAGAGTGTAAACACGAGATTCTCTCCTGCCCAGGACTTCGAAGCGGACGAGGTGGAGATGTCGTTCTCCAAGAACGGCGGTGAGGCGGCGGTGGCCTTCCGGGTCCCCAAGGACACGCTGGCCGGCCAGGCGCTCTTCCCCCACGTCATCTGCCACAACTGCGCCGTGGAGTTCAACTTCGGCCAGCTGGACGAGCCCTACTTCCCCAGGGTGGAGGGCTACACCTTCCTGCAGCAGGTTCCCCTCGAGGAGCGCACCCGCGGCCCCAAGGGGCCCGACACCAAGGCCGACTGCGAGGTAACCACGGCGATACAAGTGTCTTGATGTAAAGGGTTCCGGGGAGACCAGGGTCAACGGGTGTGGGACTTGTTAGCGGAAGCTGTTTATTCAGTCCTTATGTGATTCTTGTATTTCCCCGCCATAATCCATGCACATAACTTTTTTCTTATTTATACATTATTACCTCTGACTTAAGTTCGGGGAAACCGTCACAGGCTGAACTTTTTATTCATGTGTAAAGGAAACCATACCAACTGTTAATGTTTATTAGAATTTCTTGGTGAAGATGCAAATAATGAACTATCCTATCCGGCTGCATCTCATTGGCCGAGACATTAAAATGTGTTTTCTGACGTGTTTCCCCCCCCCCTGCGCTGTGTTCCAGATGATCGTGATGGTTGGGCTGCCCGGCTCAGGGAAGACCACATGGGTCAAGAACCACGTGCAGGAGAGCCCTGGAAAATACTACATCCTGGGCAGTGACACCATTGTGGACAAGATGATGGTCAGTCATTCTGTTCCTCTGCCCACCTCTTCCTATCACAATACATTGTGGCATAGAATTATGTTCCCCTGTTGTAGTCTATTATGTAGACTTTCTGTATTTTAGAAATTACATCGGTCATTTCTGCATTCATTTAATATTAAGTGTGTGTGTGACTTTGGGACACAAGCAATTCCCATCGTGGGTTAGGATTTCCCATCTGAATCTCAGGCACCCATCGAAGCCGCCCCTGCTTGTTTTGGTAGCGTCGGGCGGTCAACAGGATGCCAACATGATAACTTTCACCGACGGTCGCTGTTCAGTCTGTAAATGACTGTTTCTGCAACATTAAGGGAAAGGATAACTTCTCATTACTAAATGAGCCAAATAGTAAATGTAACAAACTTTATCTAAAGCACCGTCATTTGAACTTGACCTGTATTTATCCAACGCATTGAGAATTTAAATCTATTTTCTATGTGTTCATTGCTTCTGCATTGGTGGACCCCAGTGGGGAATCAAACTCTAACCCCTGCCAGTGTTAATGCCTTGCTGCTCTAGTTGAGCCACATACTCTTTGGGCTAGTCATGACCTTACATCTCATGTGCTTCTAATTCCTCACCCACTAGCTCGGGGATCACTAGCGTAGCCTAGCACTCGCAGGCATTTCCGTCGATACACAAATAGTTTAGATCCCGCCATACTGAGTAATCCTGTTTGTACGTGATGCAGATCAACAGTCTGAAGAGGCAGTCCAAGGACACCACCAAGCTGACGGCCATCTCCCAGCGCGCTCCCCTCTTCCTGGGGAAGTTCATTGAGATCGCCGCTCGTAAGAAGAGGAACTATATCCTGGACCACGTGAGTTTATTAACCATTGGTAGTAAACAGGAAATCATAAGTTATTAATAAAAGTAAATGTATATTTGCTGCTTATAGCACTGCAATGGAAATATTTGGTATTTCTGTTTCATATCACTATTAAATGCATTCGTTGGCTGCTTCTTAGATAAATAAATAAAAGTACCATATTAATCCATGATTACAAATTGGAACTATATGGTGAGAATAATGCAAAATTGCCAAAAGTACATTTAGATCAAATATCACTTGGTTGTGTCCTTACATGTCCTTTCCCCTCTCCATCCTCCCTGCAGACCAACCTGTCTGCCCCGGGCCAGAAGAGGAAGATGTGTCTGTTCGCTGGCTTCCAGCGCAAGGCGGTGGTGGTATGCCCTTCAGACGAGGAGTACAAGCAGAGGGCCCAGAAGAAGGCGGAGAGTGACGGCAAGGAGGTTCCCGAGCACGCCCTGCTCAAGATGAAAGGTACAACACAACCATGTCCACAGTGACATTACACTTAAACTGCAGATATACTGGATACAGGTAGAGATGGACCTAAACGTGTATAATAAAATGGAGGCTTGGCCACTTCGTATTAGAAGCATGTGGCAGTTCTGAGCCTGTTTTAAAATATATCAAGGTTTATATTTCCCATCTTTTTTCAGACATGAAATGTTACTCTACACAAATATGTACTTGCTTCTAAGCGGCCATAAATAAACGTGTTGACATGAAACCTACCATACCCTGCCAACGGGCTCCCAGTAACACCCCTGCCCCCCCCCAGGGTTCTTCTCCCTGCCCGAGGAGGGCGAGAGCTTCTGCGGGGTGACGTTCGGCGAGCTGGAGAAGGAGGACGCGGCCAAGCTGCTGGAGCAGTACCGCGAGGAGAGCAAGACGGCGCTGCCCGCCGAGAAGAGGCCCAACCAGGGGGGCATGCCCCCCAAGAGGGGCGGCGGTGGCCTGCGCGGCGGCACGCGGGGGAACAAGAACCAGTTCAGCCGCGGCGGCGGCGGCCCCGGGCAGCGCGGGGGCCCCGGTCAGCGGGGCCGCGGGAGCTTCCAGAACAGAGGCAACTTCAGAGGAGGTGAGCGGAGCGCCAGTCTGTCCGGGACGAGGTTCTCCTTCTGAGGCAGGGTCTCAAGGGTTCTCCCTTTGTGATGAAGGGAGTCCTCCCTGGCGGGGCCTGGGTTAGGGGGGGGGGGGGGGGGGCTAGAAATATGGGCTGTGAGGCTCTGGGCACTCACTGTGATTTAAGGAGTTGCTAACTAAACGGACATGACGCGAGTCTTTCTCAATATTTTGCCAGAAATCCTGTACTGCTGTTTCCAGGTAACAAGGGGATCGCATTTAGAACCCCATGTGGGGAAAGTTGTAACTGCAGATGTTATGAAATCGTGTACATGTATATACATTTATATAGCAAATACTGCAGTACAATTCCGTAAGAAGGCAAACGCCAACTGGGTTCTAATTATCAGGCAACCTATCCAAGCTGTCCATGCTCTCTCTGTAGCGCCGGACGGTCATCAGGTCGCCAACAGGATAACTTTCACCGACGGTCGCTGTTCGGTTCCTAAATAACTGTTTCAGCAACATTAAGGGGAAGGACAATTAAGATAAAATAATCTTTATTTTGTACTGTTCTTTTTTGATAGTTTAGTACAAGGCTGCGGAGGTAACCACACGAGTGTAAACAAGAGATCTCTACGTTTATTAATTCATCATTCTTCCTCCTGTCTCCAGCACCCGGCCCCCGGGGCGGCTTCAACCGGCCCCCACGTGGGTTCCTGCCCCCTCCAGCCTTCCGGGGAGGGTACCCCAACCGGGGCAACTACAACCGTGGCGGCGGCGGAGGCGGGCTCATGCCCAGCCTGGGCGGCTCTCCAAGGGGAGGCCCCATGAGGGGCGGCAGCTTGGGCCCCCGGGGTGGGTCCATGAACAGGGGCGGCCCGATGAACCGGGGGGGCAACATGGGCCGAGGGGGCGGCGGCAACAGTAGCCGCGGCGGCGGTGGAAGCCGTGGAAACTTCGGACAGGTGGGTCTCCCTTAATGATTCGGCGCAGTCTCTTAAAACAGACCAAACTTGTCTGGAGATACTGTTATATACTAACCTTTATTTTAGTTATTAATAAGAATGTGTGCGTGTATTTCCTGGAGGCAAATCAAACGGTTATTTGACATTGTTGGGTTTTAATTTTTTCTCCCGCCTTGTGTTTCAGTTCCAGCAGAGGGGCGGCGGTGGCGGCGGCGGTGGCAGCGGCGGTAACCGTGGTAACTTCGGCAACAAGAACGGTGGCGGCAACTTTGGCGGGAACAACAGGAATAGCGGGAACTTTGGTGGAAACAACAGGAACGGAAGCTTTGGCATGGACAAGGCCCAGGCCTTCAACCAGAGCTGGCAGCAAGGGGTGAGTTCCTCCTTCACTGAATGACTAACCATTTCTCTAGTGTCTTTTTGACGTCAATTTATTTGACATAATTAGGAGTGCGAAGGGAAATGACTTGAAATATTGTGCTAATAAGAACATGCTCATTTCATTTTAAAGACCAAATTGCAAGGTCCCAAGAATACATGTAAATGTCAACTGTGCGTGGGTCTCTTCTAATCGCTCATGTGTTCCAACGCAGTTCTGGAACCAGAAGCCATGGAGTCAGCAGTACCAGCCCGGCTACTACTGAGAGACTGTGTTCTAGAGCACTGGTGGCCCGGCGGACCAACCACTAGCCACGGAACATCCACAAGCTCTTTTTGTTTTTGTTTTTTTCCCGTTCAATTTTTCTTTACTAGAACCCACATTTTAAAAGCCCCACCAACCAACTGACTGCAATGACTTAAACAATCCGGAGCGACAACATTCCACATCAGAACAGGGGAAGGGCAGGGGGAGATGGAGGAGAATATAAAGGCCTCTGTGGGGGCTGCAATGTTATCTACTGTACACCATTGTTTCAACGCGTCCTCTATCCACATCCGTTTTTATTTCATTTTTTATTTCTGTTGTAAATTTTTATAACTATAGTTTTCCCGCAACTTTTAAAAAAGCATGTTTTTAAATAGAAGAAACCTACGTGATAAGATCTCTCCTGCTAAAGATCAAGGGTCTGAAAGTTAGCTGGAAATGCAGATGTTAGGAATGTTTTTGGTTTTTTTGTCTTCGGATTGATGCATTTTATCATTGCCGTTTTTTGTTAAATTTGGATTTCTCCTTTTTTATATTTAGGATTGTAAATATATTGTTTTTTTTGTTGTTGCTTGATTTAGTTTGTGAGAACTTAATGAAACACGGTATTGAATAGAGTCCTTTGCTCCCCAACAGGAAGCTCGGTAGCTAAGCTAAGTGTTAGTTTGTTTATGTTTAGACCACTGTCATCAAACAATACTACCCACACGCCTGGTGACTTTAAGACAGTTATTCGGCTCTATTTTGTGTCCTTTTGTTTCCACTTCCAAGCCTGTGATCTAAAAATCCATAGACTTGCAATAAAAAGACCCGTTTGCTTTTTTTAACAAACCCTCTTTGGCTTGTGGCTTTTGATTGCGTTCAAGGTGGGTTAAAACGGGCCCTTGAACTAGCGCCCCCTGATTGGCTATAGTTCAAACTATGAGGACATGGGTCTCACCTGGAGGCAGCAGCGTCTGAGGGGCGCAGTCTCCTAGGCAACCCCTACACACTTCAATTTGGTATTAGCCATTGTAATGCACATGGCTCTATGCCCAGCCAGGTTTCGTATTTAATTGTAATGCTAAGGCCTTACATGGCATAGTTGACTAATTTTGAATTATCTAAAATCTTTTTTAAATAATATCCAGGTGTACAGTGAGGAAATTAGTTTTAACCTAATTTATTGAGTTTTTTACCATAGAGGTCTGTTGAAAAACATTGAATCATTGATAAGTGAGAGTAAAATTGTCCAGAAATATAAAAAAACATGTTTCATGCATGCATGAGGTCTGTCCGTTATAGTCTTCACATTTTTTTGTATAAACTCCAATTCTGATGATTGACATGGTATCTTTTGTTTGTAAATATTTCAGCTTCAGCAGTAAGAATCTTTTGACGGCTTTCATTGACACCAGCAGATAAAACAAGGGCTACACAACATCGCAACATGTTCACCATTAAAACACCTCTGTCCCAACTGACAAATTAGAAGCACAGCCTATTCCCAAACTATTGAGGAAGAACAGTTGAATGTTGTGGAGCAAAGTCGACATCCCTATTGGAACAGTTTTTGGGGGAGGCAATCACCAATAGCCGCCTCATTGTTGGAACAAGTAAACTACAATAAACTCAACTTTCCTGTTGAGAGGTTGCGTACAGTGTTAATGAAGACTAAAATTGGAAATTGTTTTTTTGTTTTAATACTGTTGATATTTATTAACACGTGTACATAGGTCACCACTTTTTGAACCATGCATGAATGTTACATTAACTGATATCAGCCGATAATTTAATGTGATTATAATTAAAAAGTATATTCGTTTATACAATTATTGTAACCAAATGTCAACGTATTATGAATAAATTCTACCATCTCCCTTGTAAATATAGTGGGTACTTGCTGCAGCTAAGTTAACAGTTTTACAGTATATATGATAGCAAATATATATTCTTTATGTTGCTACACAAAATATGTGCTCATCAAAATCTCTAGTATTTAAGATATGTTTTTATGTGTAGGCTTATTTTTTTTTAACAATGCTGATATTTAAGTTCCAAATTAAGAACTGTTTTTTTTTTTTTATCTTAACCTCTTCAAACATTTCAATAAAGGTAATTTCCTTGCCCCTGAAAAAATATCTCTTTGGATAATTATTATACTGTTTGTGGATCAACTGACAAGAGAAGTGATGAAATAAGTAAATGCCTCATTGAGATTCATTTTCTCCTTCCCAATCTCCGACGGTCTCCTGTCTGTCTTTCACTCGGGCAAACACTGCCTGTTAGCGGGGAATCCACTTCCCTGCCAGACAGCCAGCTTTGTTTCAGCTTTGTCCTGTGTGTTTGTGTGTTTGCCATCTTTGCTAACATATTAGTGAATGACCTTTAACCCCCTGGTGGGCGAGCAAACAGAGCCGTTGCTATTGGCTACGGATCTGCAACCTTTTGGGCCCCCGGGAGCCTCTCTACCTGCCCTAAGCCTAATGTAAATACAGGAACTGTTCTCAGTTAATGTGGATTCTGAGCATGTTTCTCACTATGCTCCCTCTAGACCGCCCCCTGCCGTCCACACCTGAGCACGCTGAGTCTATATTGGATGAAATGTGCTATATAATAATCTTGCCTTGACACACCCATGGCCATATGCCATTTAACTTTTGAGAAGGGGAGGGGGGGGGGGGGGGTTGGTGCTTAAATGTATTTTCTCATCATTGTCAGTGACTGAGTACTTCATATATTGTTTGCTGTGTGTTTAAAGTGTAAACTAGGGTGTTAAAGGCCTTGAGCTTTGTATGTTTATCGATTGCACTTGGATTGATGCATTCATTTAAACGTATTAGGAGAACACCTGGCGTTCCGATGACAGACAGAGGCAAAAGATGTTAATGAAACAAGATTTTTTTATTTTGTTTGAAAATGTGTCACTTCATATTCATATGTACAATTATGTTCAAAATAAAAACACCTCTGTGATAAAAAAACAGTCAAACAGTCTATGTAATTATTCATTTGGCATCCCATACCAGCTATACAAATGTCAAAACGTTACGACGTTACGTCCACTTAATTACAAAATATATTACATTTAAGTGCTTCTGGACAAAAACGTGCTTGGCCAGTTCGTTGCAGCAGCAGTAGCCGAGCTGGCGCGTCCCCAAATCCCCCTTCCCAATCACTTCATCCCAATTTAAATAGAAAAGTACTATCTTTGGTTTGGTTACTATCCTCATCGATCACCACCACCACCACCGCCGATCATCATCACACCATGGCCACATTGTCCATGGTGCAGGCGCACCGCTCCACGATCATGTTGGGGAACTCGGCAACCTCGATCTCCGTGTACTCGCCCTTCTTCACCAGGTACATGATGGGCAGGGGCGCGCTCTCCGCCACGGTGCAGCGCCTCTCCCCGTAGCTGTAGCCGTTGTAGTTGCGGCGGGGCTGCTTGCAGCCTCCCGTGCACCTGAACGCCTGGTAGCCCGCGGGCTCTATGATCCAATACTGCGTCCAGGTCAGCGCGCGGAAATTTACAAAGTGCTGTTCCCTGCAGCACGTGTCTTTGTTTTGATTGGAATCGCAGTCGCCACGAGAACTGCGGGAGAAGAGGAGGAGAGGACCTGTTAGATGCCACACCGAGACAGGCATAGGTTCTACATAAGGTTCAATGGTAATCGCGACTACAAGGGACTCAATTACATTGACTAAATGTCACACGGATGCCATAATCGTTGTAGGCTATATCAAAGCGCGCGTCCTTACCCATATTCTTCGAGGTTGAGTGTGTACAGGATGAGCTCCGGCTTGCCCAGGGTGTTGCCGGCCTGCTCCTGGGTGGTAAAGTGGACACTCTTGGCCATTTCTGCCGCGTAACTGCCGGGTCTCTCGCCCTCGATCCACACCTCCAGGTGCATAGGTGTTTTCCTCTGGGCCTTGGACCAATAGTGCACCGCCTGGGTCACATCAAAGCTCTTCCAGCCCGTCTCGTGGATTGGGATCAACCTAATAAGCGAAAGGAAAACAAAAGGGGCGATTAATTAAAAATAAATGTAAAACAACAAGTGTGTATCAGTGGCTGACAACAGCATGACACGAAACACACCCCTTATCGGTGTTACTGTTTGTAGATCTTTCACACGCCAGTATTAATTCTCACCGTGAGTCGACCAGAGACGTGCGGTTGGCGCCGTTGGGCAACACGTCCACCCAGTAGACGCTGACCCGGGCGTTGTTGACGGGCCGGTGGGCTTTCCTGTCCCCCCCGGCGGGGCGTGCGTGGTGGGGGGCCTTCTTGTAGAGCTTGAGCTCGGCCATGGTGACCTCGCTGTTGGCCGGGATCCGCGCGTCCATCTCGAACACCATGCGTTGACGCGCAGTGTCAGAATATACGTACTCCCCGGAGATATCTGAAGCACACAGACGGAGGACCACAGTATGATTAGACATGGTGATTATGTGTCATTAATTCAAATTTATTTAAATGTGGTAGACAATTAATCGAGTACATTAACGTACATAAGCGAACTATTTACGCATTGAAATAGTGGGCCATATCGGATATTAAACCGCATTTATATTTAATTCCGTTTAACATAATTCCATTTTTTTGTGTGGAATTATGTTAGTGTAAAGCATGTTATTGTAAAGCATGTTATTAAATATGAAAACTGTTTTTACCTGCATTGCCAGGAATGCCTCTCAGAATGCCTGCCAGACTTGGCAACGATCTGCGCTTTCTGCTGTGATGCAGCTTCAGCATGGACGTGTATTTGCTCTTGATGTGAGACGGAATAATTAGATTCTCCAAATCCCTCTTGACAATGTTGGGAATCTCGTCCAGACCCAGTTTCTGGAGCAGCGCGTCCTTCATATCCTGGTGCGTAAAAGCCTTGGCGACGGCGATGAACACGACGCACAGAGCGCAAACGCGGAGAGAATCCATCGGGAAAAGGTCAGTAGGGCAGAAAGTCCGGTGAAGTTATAGAGCTGCGTGGGAGCGGTATACGGTGGCGTTTGCTCGGGATCTCGGAGTCACACTGTATTTGTGACACTCGTCCAGCCCTTTATATGCTCGTGACGCTCCCATTCGTTCGCACTTTGTCGATGGGGGTGGGGGCCGTTATCAGAACAAAGGTGAGACAATAAAGGCCCTTCCTAAAATGGATATCGAAGCAGCCATACAGTTCAAACAGCGACCATTAGGCTCAATTTAAGCATGCCGTTTCGTTTTGTCTAGATGTATTTCTGTCCCTTCTCATATATGGTAACATTGTTGTCTTGAATGCAGAAATTCCATTATTATATAGCATTACATGCTATTTTCATGGTGTTGAAGTATTATAGAGACACATTTAATGTGTCTCTATAATATATTTATATCTATATATATTTAAATTGCAAATTTATCAATATCAGATTTAAGACCTCAATGGAGTCAGATTTCTGTTTTGGATGTGACTGCGTCTATTCCAGAAAGTTAGACAAATCAATGATTCTCTCTGAGCTGTATTAATACTAACAGATACAATAAGACATATTACAATAATATTTGATTATATTCTGGTTCGTCTGTACCTGTCTTCAGACTCGGCCAGACGTGTGTCCCAGACAGGCTTCGACCCTTCGAACCTCAAGTAGACCCTTCAGTTGCACATCTTGTACACACACACACACACGCACACACGCACACACGCACGCACGCGCGCACACACACACACACACACACACACACACACACACACACACACACACACACACACACACACACACACACACACACACACACACACACACACCACACACACACACACACACACACACACACCACAAACAAACTCAGACATACACACTCGGTGTGTACATTCCACTGGACAATGTCAGCGGCTGGACAGTCTGGCGTCAGTGTGTGACACGGGGGTCCTATCTCTGTCCCCCAGACACCGTGTGTGGGGTGAATGTATGTGTATCTGAGGACTGTTATAGCACGGAGCGGAAACAACGATTTGAAGCAGAACTGCAAGATTTCATAAAGTGTCGTCTGTTGGTTGGTGGTCCACCCAACACCATCCCCTTAAAGCAAGTGTAGCGGACTGGGAGGGAGTGGAGGGAGAGGGGTTGAGTGGATTGTTGTGGTGGTTGCCAGGAGGAGGTTTGTGTTTTTGGGTGGGCAGGGAGGGAGGGAGAGGTCAATGTTTATTCCATGCTCTCCAACGGATTACAATTATTAGTTAACCGTGTGTGAGCGTGTGTGTGGTGGGCTGGTAGGGGAGTGAAGTGGAGTT
>NC_079432.1:9566181-9568681 GCF_026213295.1 Gadus chalcogrammus | reverse complement strand
GGGGAAGAAGTCTGCGGGAAAATGAGAAAATACCGCACGTCCCATTACCCCATGAGATACTGTAAGGACACATGTGAAAGAGCGAGCTCATGAATGATCCGCATTCAACTAGGTCCTAGCCGGTATTAGCACAAGTTTTGAACACATTCAAGGTGATATTACTGCAGATCGACACACCGCTCCGGACACGCCGAGGAAGCGTTTGAACGGCGTCCTTCTGTGAAGATTTTTATTCAAAATCAGTTTCAAAACACAGTCGGAATCATGTCGGGAGAAGTACGTTTGAAGAAACTGGAAAAGCTGATCCTGGACGGGCCAGCTCAGTCTAATGGCCAATGTCTTAGTGTGGAAACGCTATTGGATTTCTTCATCTGTCTCTACGACGAATGCAACAACTCCCCGCTCAGAAGAGAGAAGAACATTTTGGAGTTTTTGGAATGGGGTAAGTTTTTGTGATTTTCTGGTTTAATCCCGTATCCTTTCTTTGGTAAGATGATAGGCTAATGTTGGTGGTGCAGTGGCCCTCCCTTTCCCCCATCACATTCCTTTTATAGTAGTAGTGGAGCCGAGTTGGCCTGCTGTCTCTGACTGCCTCACTCCCAAAGGCTGGTTAAATCTATTTCTCGACCTATTTTGAGGTCCTTTTAATTTTCTTTGACATGCCCCATGCTTGTTTCACTTAGATTAACTTTTCTTTTTCTAAATGTTCTTTTTTTTTCCTGATGGACATCAATTCACTGTAGTGCTGGACATCCTGTATGGATATGCCCAGTAGCAAACCTTACATGCTTGTATAAACGTAGCAATTATGCAACCTTTCTATTCGCTCAGCCCTAAAAAGCAAAGCAAAGCTTTGTTCACATGGGAGACAGGACCACACAAAATGCACTCAATCATCTTGTGTGTGTGTGTGTGTGTGTGTGTGTGTGTGTGTGTGTGTGTGTGTGTGTGTGTGTGTGTGTGTGTGTGTGTGTGTGTGTGTGTGTGTGTGTGTGTGTGTGTGTGTGTGTGTGATTTAGAAATAGAGAGAGAGGGCAAGCCAGTATGAGTGACATCAGGGGCTTGGTTGGTGCATGAACGTGGAATGTGAACAACTCTCCTTGTATCTGGTGGGGAGGCCTTGCATGTTGCCGGAGCATGTCTGTCCTCTGGAAAGCCTGACAGACAGGCTGAGGAGAAAGAACACGATGAGAACTTCAACAGGGACTCAGTTGGCAATGGCGACAGAATGGTTGGGTTGGGCTACTACTGTCGACCAATAGTACAGATTTTCTTTTTTAAAGAGGCATACAATTAGGCAGTTTAATCCTGGGGAGATCAACATGTTGACCAGAAACGTCACCACCAGGTAGACTATGAACTATTGATATCTTGTTCTAGTATAGCAAGTTCATCAATATAATGGAAGAACTCAGGGAAATTCAGTTGGTTGGCAAAAGCAGATGGTTTGTAGATGTTGCTCATAGTTATAGCAAACATACACAGCAACATTGTTTATTTGCGATCCTGTGGTTGAGGATAGTTTAGTTTAAGGATAGCAGATGGTTTATTTGCTATTCATGATAGTCTAGTGTGTTTGACACCCATCTGAAAGGTTCAGGTTCAAGCCCCAATGTCCACAGTGTTCCTGTAAGCATACTTTGGGCAAGAAGCCTAGTCCTAGATAAAAGCATCAGCCAAATTGACAAAGCATAAAAATAATCCTTTTAGGTACTCAGTTGACAGGTCATGTGTTCTTTAAGAGCACTGTGTCTACACACTGACTACCCTTCGCCCATCTAGCCAATCAAACAGTCTGTTTGCCTGTGCACAGCTCCTTTTCACGTCTTCCTCAGTGGTCCTTCTGACCCATGAGCCAGGCACGGTTTCCATCCTGACAATGCCTCTGTTGACACAAGAGACCCTGAACATCACAAGGCTCGGATCAGAAAGTATTTGTGGATTTTTGATTGGCAACAATGCGCCATGTTGAGAGGACTCAAGAGATATGAAGTGCAGTAAGTCATAAATCAACGTAAGCTTACTGAGCATAGAGGGGCAATATACTGTGAACCTGTGAATCTATGAGACTGTGACTAACTGTGGCCATTCAATCAACTTACCTTATTGAGCAGGTACAGGTCATGCCCCCATGGCTTGGAGGGACACTGGAGTCGTTCGGGATGGAACCGAGAACCTTTAACCTGGGTGTCGACAACTGATCCATCCCACCTTTCCTGCCACTGTTATGATAGTCCCAACCACCATGTAAGGGTTAGGGTCAGGGTACAATAGTTGTATTTTTCCATAGATGTTGGCACGTTTCGTATTGCCACAGATGGGAGCGGGTATGTATTGAGTTTTTCAACAAGCACGGCTCACCAGGGCTGGAAACGCACACCCACTGAGTCATAGTGTCAGCCTTAGTGTGTAATGGAGCAGGAATGGCTGTAGTACTGGTGCAAAGAAGGGGTTTGAAGTACATTCCTGATGCAGATGATTTTATGGCGGTTTTGGAGCA
>NC_079432.1:9545820-9566081 GCF_026213295.1 Gadus chalcogrammus | reverse complement strand
AGAGAGACGAGAGAGAGAGAGGAGAGAGCGAGAGAGAGAGAGAGTAGAGAGAGCGAGGAGATGAGACTCGAGGAGAGGCGAGAGAGCGGAGACGCTGAGAGCGAGGAGAGAGAGGATGAGAGAGGAGATGGAAGCTGAGAGGAGCTGAGAGAGAGCTAGAGAGATTTGAGAGAGGAGATATTTAGACTGGTGAGATGCAGAGCCTTTTTGAGACTGCTGAGAGGCGACTGAGTTAGAGAGCGCTGAGAGAGGAGAGAGAGAGAGAGATGAGAGAAGCGGAAGAAAGAGGAAGAGGAGAGAGAGAGCGAGAGATGGACAGCTCTTAAAGCGCTTTGCTGATGGCCTGCACATATAAATTGTATATTAGAGGCTCAAGTGCATTGGAGAAAATCGTGCCCTTAAATCAATACACAGGCAAGGAGTTATATTAATCAAATTTCCACCGATTGTCTGTCTGAGGATCCGGTCTTCCCTCCCGAACACTTTCTGACGTAGACTTGCGGTCGGTCTCTGAACTGAACACACGATGTCCCAATACCAATACCCCACGGGTTAAAAAATATATAAAATACATATATTTTCCCCTGAGGGGGGACAGACGTGGGGGGAGGGGGGGGGGGGCACAGCGATGCCCTTATAAAATATTCATGACAATTTGAAACACTCGTACGTAAACAGCACCATGGTGTAGGCCTACTTTCCTCGTTTTGAGTGGCATAATATAGAGGACGGATAGCGGATAGGGAATGCACGGGACGCGAATCTCGTTCGTCAGAACTTAACAAACGGCCCGGGGACGGGAATACGAATCACATGTTGATTCGTTTATTGAAATGTTGAAATATACGATGCTATTAATGCACTATTTTAAGCATAAAGCATATGCCCACATTGGTTCTTTCATTGCCTCTTGCAACAACAAAGGAAACCGTTGATTACACATAATAAACAAACCAGCAACGTGCAGGCCCCTAGACCAAATTTATATTATTTATCTTCTAAATTAATAATACAGTTGGGATTGCTATGTTATAACTATTGCTGTTTGTATTATTATTGTTATTATGACTAGTAGTAGTGGTAGACTATTTATTATACATATGTATATATATATATATATATATATATATATATATGGGCTATACATTAGCAACAAATCTGTAATATTTTGTTCGACTATCCTCCATCTGAAGAGGAGGAGAGTGCCCCCGCGATGCGCTTACCTTGGAGGAGAAGTGGTTCTGCACGAGCAGACTGAGCGCCTGCTTCTTCAGCGCCACCAGGGTCAGCGAACACTTGTCACAGCGCGCAACTTTTCTCTCTTCCTCTGATCTTCGAGCCCCTAAATCCACCGCCACCGGCATACCGAGTCCACACCGGGCCGTCCCGGCCGAGAGAGCCGGAGAGAAACGGCCATTATCCCCGGACGATCCCCCGAACTGTCCCGCTAGAGACTTCACGGTCTTCTGGCAGGACATGCTCCGCTGCGGGTCTCCGGCGCTCGTCCCGAAGCCCTCGGGGGACGGGCGCTCCTCTGAGCGGGATGAGCAGCAGACATCCACTTCACCACTCGGGGAGTCGTCCCTCAAGAACGCGATGGTTTTACTGTAATTCGGCACTTGTGAGGTCTGAGAGGGGCGAAAAATGAATAATTGGATCACATAAAGAGGGACGTCCGCTATGCGCTGTATACGGACCTGGGGCAGCAACATGAAATGATGCGAACCACACCCATAACACATTAACAATTAATCAATATTGTTCCAAAGGCAAGACGGCATTCACGAATATGAGTTAAATAATATTTACGCTTATGAACCAAATTTCGGTTTTCATTAGGTGTGAACAAGTTGGACTTACCCAGCGCGTTCCTCTCACCGCGTCGGAACATTTCTCCTCTTTCCACGGGAAATAAGACATCGTAACTTTAAAGAGAGCCGAACAAAGGCAGCGAGTATAGGGTTTAATCTACTTTTACCCGAAAGACCCCGAAAGGAACAATCCCATAATTAAGTTAAGTTTTCCCGTGGATGCTGAAACAATGTTACATTGCTCCGCTGAAATCATCCTCAGTCCAGATGTGTGTGAGAAAGAGCGCGCTTGAGGACCTTGAGGAAGAAGCGGCGGAGCGCACTTGTCGATCCTCGTCCGGCGAATGAATTAACGTGAACGTCTGAGGTTCTCCACCAGGGGGCGGTAAAGAGTAGTGTGGCTTTATTATAAAGTCTAATCTAATGGGTTGATCGGGTGGTCAAACGAACTCTTTAGCCCCGTGAAGCCAGCCTTTTTCCAGAATCCTAATCTGATTCCGGGTTTAATTCCGGGAAATAATCTGCTCTTATTTCCCCACAAAATATACGGATATTCAGGCTCAGTTATGGTCACTCACTAAATCGGTGTGGTTCTCACGATTAGGCATATCACTATGTTGCTATTATAAATAAAGGGATATTATACCTTTGAATAATAAAATGGCCAATCATTGACAATCCAATTCTGACAGATTCTAAAAAACACAAAGACCCCACCGTTATCACAGCTCTAGCGGGGCCTCTATGCAACAAGCCAACTGCGCTCCCTATCGGATATTTAAGGTTTTCCGTATTTTTTGTTTAAGAAATGTAATGCCTTTATTACATTTATTGATATTTAAGTGTAACGTTTAAAATATAGTCTATAATGAAATGACGATAACATAAGTAAACAAAATCGATTAAAGCCCCTCCCTCGCTGTGGTACATGGTCATTAAATATAAAATGTGTGTAACAGTAATCTTTTCAGTAGGACTCCGTTTTAGTTGTTTTTTATTGCTTTTATTTTTGTATAATGGTACGGGGGAAGGTCATAATAGCTGCTTTATTTGTATCAATAATATTTTCAGCTATATACTTCAGTAATCGACGTTTTCAAGGGGAAAGTCAAATTATTTATTCAAGTAGGCCTAATACATTTCATAGGAAAGGCATATGTTTGACTATTAGCGTGCAATGCTAAATCAAAACATGCTTAGGCTAGGGTGCGCCTATGTTTAAAACATAACGTATAATAGGTTATAAGTCGATTATCGTTTTAACTACAACATCCAAAATTCGTCAAATTAGCATAAGATCCATTTCTCTCAGTTCCATGGATGCCCTGCTTTTAATGTTTTCTTTGTGATCAGGTCTGACCGACTGTGACAGATGGGCTATTGGGGGATGTAAGTGCGCTGCTCTGCTACTAGTTACGGTAAGCGCCGTCTTCATCCTCCCCCACACTCGCCGCCACTGCTCTGAGCTCATTTCGCCGGTGAAAAGGGCTAGCAACGCGGGTGCCATTTGGCGCAGTTTGAGATTACATCCGCTTACAAAAGCGCCCGTGAATTATTTGTTGTCGTAACTCTTGTTTTTTTATTTAATTTAAAGTATTCCATAATACACCGTCAACATGAGTTCGATTAACGTGAAGAAGCTGAAAGTAAACGAGCTGAAGGACGAGCTGAAGAAGCGTCAGCTGTCGGACAAGGGCCTGAAGGCCGAGCTCATGGACCGCCTGCAGGCCGCGCTGGATGAGGAGGCCCTGGCCGGGGACGAACCCGCGCCCACAGACGAGGGCTTCGCCCAGGCCACTGACCAAGAAGGCATGGGGGAAGAAGAGGCCGGTGACGGTGAGGCAGAAAGCCTTGTCGAAGAAAGCATGGAGGCCAACGAGGCCGAGGGAGAAGAAGAGCAAGCCGAGGCAGAAGAAGAAGTCGAAGAAGCGGCAAATGGAGATGGCGCTGAGGGCGCCGCCGTTGCTGCCGAGGACGACGAAATGGGCGAGGGCGAAGAGGAAGACGACGAGGAGGAGGAGATGGACCCCATGCTCAAGGCTGATGTGGACGACATGGAGAAAATCGACGCAGAGGACGGTGAGCCCGGAGACCAGGCTGCTGAGGGTGAGTCTTCTGGGCTGTGTTTGAACGTGTTGGATGGCTCCGTGGCTGGGTGTCGGTTTTGCCGATTGAGTCGGTGGTGGGCTGAAGTGATTGAATGTTGAGCTAGCCGCCGTGACCTCATTAGCCTAGCCTAGCCCGTAGCTACACATCCTTGCTATTCCGCGGTCTTAGTATCGATAATTTAGCAAACAAATGATCGGTTTATTCGGACTCTTACGATAAACGGATAAAGTTAAGAGTTGGTGGCGAGCTCGGTCGTTATCGGAGAACTCGGATGGTGGAGTTGGCCATTCATTTTAAATCCACGGGTATCGGTTCTGTTTGGTTAGCGGTTAGCTTCCCAGCTAACGCTTCGGACTTAGCTGGCGAGCTACATTTCTTTTGTGTCCACGGTGCTGTGCTAGTTTCGACTAGCTAGCCCAACCTTATTCAGAATATGTGATTGTTGAAGTTAATATCGCGGAGATGTTGCGGTTATTGGTCGTGTTTAATCGTATCGTGTTGCACGTGTTTAATTTCCTCTTGGCGTGGCGATAGACTTTCAATTTTATCAAAGAAATGAGTTTCTTTCTATATTAGCTGGTAGCCAAATGATGGGGTAAAGGGGGGCAGCACAGGTAGGCAGATATACCCATGCATGATTTACGTATCACATTCAAACACACACACTCAAGAATATACCAGATAACCTTTTAGAACAGCAGTGTCCCTTATCTTTATTTTACACGTATGTTCCCAATCCCATTAAATACCGTTGTCTTTATGTTCACCCCGACCAGTTTACATAGTAACTACCACCTGGTCATTACAACTGTTATATTCATTATGGACTCTGAATGTCTTCATTGTAACAATGAGGTGTCTCCTCTTGCTTAACAGTTGATGCTCTATAATTAATTAATTGAGTATTAACACGGGCTTCTGCGTGGGTCGAGACCCAACTGCTAGCCCGACCTCTCTTCTCTCAAAAAAAGGAGCACCTCATTCTATATCTTTGTTTTATTTCCAAAGGGGATGCGGACAAAGACACGAATGCTGATCAGAAGAATAAGAAGGGTGTTAAGAGACGCCGGGAGGAACATGGAAGGGGATACTTTGAATTTATTGAAGAGAACAAATACAGCTGGTAAGGATGGGACAGAGCCAAAATGGCCTTCGGCATTCCCGAAGCGCCATACAAAGCTTTGTTTAATAAAATATATGTATTGGCTTTAAGAGCCAATGCACTCAAGTAGCATACAGTAACAAAAACCCTCTTATTATTTTGAAGTATTATACTACAATGGAATTTCTTTAACGATAACTTTAATTTCACACATGTTTTGAGGGTCCATCCCGACTACTTTATAGAACCTTACCATTTGACTTTGTTGCAGTTGCCACTCACATTTGTGTCTAACAGAACACTGCTGTTATGTAGCAGAATACATTTTAAGCCATCAATGAATATTGAGTACTGTTTCCCATGACACGTAAATGTTCCAAGAGCCCATTGTGTCTTCAAGGTGAAAAATCAGGCTGCTCAAACAAGAGCACAGTGGAAAGTAGAGGAAAGTGCACTCTTGCTTATAGAGGAAAAACAGTGGGGGATGGGAGGGAGGGTGGGAAACCACGGCTGCAGAGTAGTACACAAGGATTTAGCAAACATTTCCGGAAACTTTTGGACCGCCCCACGGAAGAATTCGATACTCGGGAGTCGCCATCGTTTCGCTCTCGCACTGGTGTATTTTGTCATCTGTATTTTATTTTTTGTTTTTTTGTGTTAACAATTGTACGGTGTTCAGGTGCTATATTTGTCTCATCTCGTGTGTGGGAGCATTTTGTGTGTGTGTATTTACAAGGCACCTTTCTCCCCTCCGGCGCAGGTGACATGTGTGAATGGCTGTGCGTGTGGGTGCATGTGCTTGAAAAGTCACTTTTTTGTTTTTCATTTGCCCTGGACACGCAGGAAAAGACAAACGTCTTGTGTGTATGCTTCAGACGGAACACAACAACCCGTTCATTAACACCAATCATGGAGCTCCCAATGACTCTTCCAAGAATCCTAACTCCATTGGTCTACTTGATGGAAGCGGGCGGCGGGATCTTTTTTTTCTTGACCATCCCTAGCTTTCTCTGCCATGTCACAAATGGAACTTCGGGACTTTAAGGGCCTGCCAAGTGTCTCCCCACAAACGCATATACCTCTACAGGATTTGTGCTGCACTGCCAAAGGGACCACACACTCGGGTTTAGGTGTGGCTCTGTAAATCTCCTAACCTGGCCCAATTGTTAACTGCACTTTTATAAAGACACAAGATTGCTGAAACCCTGTGTTTAGAGGGAGTGTCATGGGCACTGGTTAACAACAGACCCACAAACTTTTTTTAATTTGTTTTCATTATCACTGTTTTGGTCACAGGCATTGAGCGAATTATTGACCATCAGTTTATGCTACATTACATGCACTTTTTAGCCTAAATACATTATATGCTTCTTTAAGTAAGCTTTGTCTAGGGTTCTTAAAACGCTACAGATTTGGTAAGTAGCTGTGGTGTTAGTTTTAGCTTTTTAAAATGTGCATTGCTCAATTTCTAGCCTGTTACATTTGTCTTGTGCATGCAAAATGTGCCAATACTTGTTGTAACGAAACAATGTGAGGTAGCCATGACCTTCTCACTAGGAATTTCAAGCAAAAGCAGTTGGATACACCAAAATGCTTCTCCCTATGGGCGACTTTTTTTTAATGGATCTGGAAACCATTTACTTATGATAAAGATTGAGGGGGAATCCGTGGTGGTTTGGGTAGGGCTAGACTCCTCATGGCTTTTAGCAACCGTGAGCCCGGCAGGTGAAGACTGTCCGTCTGAGCTCTTGTCTCTGTAGGTTTTTGATTTGATTACGCTGGACTCGGCAAGGTAAGTGCGGCCCGTAACGGTGGGCCATTCTTGTTATTTTTCCCACTATAAACAACCCTGCCAGACTTTTCCTTTGCCAGTTGTGTTTTTTTTTTTGTCTGGCCATCCTAATCTGCAGCAGGTGGAGCCTAAAGTCACCTTCACAAGCTCTGCGTGTGACTGCCGACCCTGTCTGCCCGTCTGTCTGGCCCGAATTTTCTGTCTGACGGCCTGTGCTCTTGTCTCGCTTTCAGGGCTTCGTTCAAATCCCCTGTGCCACCGCTGGAAGAAGAGGACGAAGAGTTTGATGACACTAAAGTCTGCCTGGATACTTGTGAGTGCTCCTGGTGCTGTACATGATATGACACCTTGTGTTCCTGTTAAAGCAGCTAATGAAAAGTAGATCTTTCTGCAGTGCTGGTAAACTGATGCAAAGAGGCACTTAAAATATGTTGGAATTTAAAGAAATATTACATTGTACCAGTTGGGCTTAAGAAGCAAACTAGCTTATGTCTTGGATGAATTTATGCATCGGTTTCAGTAATAATTGTCTTCATGGACGCTGACGTGTCCTTTTTTTGACAACCAGATTCAGTACCAAAGTGTATCAATCCTGCATACTGCAATTGAGTCTGCATTTAAAAATATGCCACCATTTTGCAATACCTGCTAGATAATCAATATTTTCTTTTTAAATCATTTGGAGGAAATAAAGGGATAATATAAAGCACGATTATTTAAATGATCATTTTTGAGTTTGGAAACTTTGAAATTTCGCCTTTTAAAAAAAGTACACAAAATGTTCATAAAGGAAATGTTCAAATCTAAAATAATATACAGATATGTATCCAGCTCCTCTGCCCTTTCTATAAAGGATATTTTTTACAAATAAAGCGTTAACCCTAACTCGATTATGATCATTTTATGATCGTTTGACGCTGAAATCGCAATCAAAATTAGATTAATCGCCAGGGCCTACTCCATAGTCCTAGCTTCTTTTAAGTCAATGATGTCTGGAGTTTGAGTAATGAACACAGTTCCGGGCGTGTAATGAATCTGGTTCCAAACCTTTCGTGATCTGGCTCTATGCCTTTCCTGACTCCTGGCTCCCCTTGTTTTACCAGACAACTGCGACCTGCACTTCAAGGTGTCCCGGGACCGCTACAGCGCCTCGTCCCTCACCATGGAGAGCTTTGCCTACCTGTGGTCTGGTGGACGTGCCAGCTACGGCCTGAACTCTGGGAAGGTCTGCTTCGAGATGAAGGTACGTCTTGGCAGGAGCATGCATTCTCGCATCCGCTACTTGAGATATGAGTCTGTCGACGCCCATGTGCTGTGGGCTCTGAGACCGAAGCTGACAACATGGGCTGAAATCTGCTTATTTTAATCAGAATTTGAATCAGTGATGAAAAAATGGCTTGATAGTTTCCCACAGTGAGTACCAAATAGCAGCATGAACTGGAAAAGGCCGCAGCACCAAGTCCTTAACAAGGCAAACGCTAACTGGGTTATAATTATCAGGCAACCTATCCAAGCTGTCCATGCTCTCTCTGTAGCGCCGGACGGTCATCAGGTCGCCAACAGGATAACTTTCACCGACGGTCGCTGTTCGGTTCCTAAATAACTGTTTCAGCAACATTAAGGGGAAGGACAATTCAGATAAGAAAAATAAACTTCATTTTGTTGCAGTCATTGGATTATCAAACCTTTTAATGTTTGGTTGTTCTTCGTCCCCAGATTACAGAGAAGATCCCAGTGAAGCACATCTCCAGTAAGAACATGGAGATCCATGACGTCCAGGTTGGCTGGTCCCTGGCCACTGGTAGTCTGCTGCTGGGTGAGTTCCTCAATCAGTTGGTGGACAGTGCAATCGATTTACGGCTTCTTTTATACTCAATGAAGAGTTGTGTTGCTACTGAATTTTGAGAATTGATGATTGCTTCTGTGGAATTTTTTTGATGAGTAACCCACCAAATTGGATACAAAGCCTACTAGCTCCATTTTCTACTGCCCTTTCAACATTGATTACTTATTTAAAGCAATTGGTTAAGCAGTGCCCTCCAGTGGTCATGCAGGGGATGAGATTGCGTAAAATGGCTGCAATTACTCATTGCATTGCATTGCATGATGGGCAATATTTATTCTAGCCACGTTTCTGGCTGTGTTTACATTTTCTTGTGTAGAAGTGAGAAACTAATAACAGTTTATTCCCTTGTCTGCAGGCGAGGAGGAGCATTCCTACGCCTACTCTGGGAAGGCCAAGAAGACGGTGAACTGCGTCACAGAGGACTTTGGAGAAACCTACGAAGAGAACGACGTCGTCTGCTGCCTCATTGTAAGAACAACCATCAGTGTGTGTTCAGGTCGCTATTGTACAAAATGGCAGAAGCCTAAACTCTTATTTTTCAAACGCTGTAAGCCATATTAACGGCATAAGACTAAGGCAACATCAAGTTACTTTATTTCTCCTAACGTATGTCAGGGTCATGGTTTACAGGGTGGAGAAAAATGAAATGGAATTCACAAAATCGATAAAATTAACACAAAAATGCTATACCTGCATAACAAAACAACCCGTGTAATTGTACAGCCGATTCAACGTAAAATAAGTGAAAGACAAAACTTAAATGATTTCTGTAGGGGCCGGTCACACATTTTGGTAAACCTTTCAGTTTTATAGCAATCAGCTCAAATTCCATGTTTGGGGTTTTAGAAGCCAAAACTCCCCCAATTTAAAGTACTTGAAGTGTGCCCCATGGCCCACTAGAGCCACCATCTGGAGGGCTGACTGGCTAAATCAGTTAAATCCTCTCAAGGACTTAAATGGGACTTTTCCCGCCAAAATCTGTGTACATAACTGTTTTTCTTTTATGAGGGGGTGTCTGGAAATCTGGCCTGTAAAGCTCTGGGCTCTCACTGTGATTTAAGACTTATGAAAAAATAATCAAAGCAATATTTTTGTTGCATGCAATTGTCAGAAATTCTGAAGTTTCCAGTTCATAAGGTAACTGCATTTACATTTGGAACCCCATGTGGTGAAAGTTGTTACTGCGATACACGCATGTATATTTATATAGCAAACACTGCAGTCAAAGTCCTTAACAAGGCAAACGATTACTGGGTTCTAATTATCAGGCAACCTATCCAAGCTGTCCATGCTCTCTCTGTAGCGCCGGACGGTCATAAGGTCGCCAACAGGATAACTTTCACCGACGGTCGCTGTTCGGTTCCTAAATACCATGTTGTTCAATGTTGCTATAACTATAATATAGTTTCAGCAACATTAAGGGGAAGGACAATTCGGATAAAAATAAGCTTTATTTTGTTTAGTTCAATTTTTACAAACCTTTAGTTGAAGTCGGCTGAATCTCTTTAAAAAGTAACCACAAACGAGAGTGTAAACACGAGATTTCTCTCCTGCCCAGGACTTCGAAGCGGACGAGGTGGAGATGTCGTTCTCCAAGAACGGCGGTGAGGCGGCGGTGGCCTTCCGGGTCCCCAAGGACACGCTGGCCGGCCAGGCGCTCTTCCCCCACGTCATCTGCCACAACTGCGCCGTGGAGTTCAACTTCGGCCAGCTGGACGAGCCCTACTTCCCCAGGGTGGAGGGCTACACCTTCCTGCAGCAGGTTCCCCTCGAGGAGCGCACCCGCGGCCCCAAGGGGCCCGACACCAAGGCCGACTGCGAGGTAACCATGGCGATACAAGTGTCTTGATGTAAAGGGTTCCGGGGAGACCAGGGTCAACGGGTGTGGGACTTGTTAGCGGAAGCTGTTGTTTATTTAGTCCTTATGTGATTTTTGTATTTCCCCGCCAAAATCCATGCACATAACTGTTTTTTCTTATTTATACATTATTAACTCTGACTTAAGTTCGGGGAAACCGTCACAGGCTGAACTTTTTATTCATGTGTAAAGAAAACCATACCAACTGTTAATGTTTATTAGAATTTCTTGGTGAAGATGCAAATAATGAACTATCCTATCCGGCTGCATCTCATTGGCCGAGACATTAAAATGTGTTTTCTGACGTGTTCCCCCCCCCCCCCCCCGCGCTGTGTTCCAGATGATCGTGATGGTTGGGCTGCCCGGTTCAGGGAAGACCACATGGGTCAAGAACCACGTGCAGGAGAGCCCTGGAAAATACTACATCCTGGGCAGTGACACCATTGTGGACAAGATGATGGTCAGTCATTCTGTTCCTCTGCCCACCTCTTCCTATCACAATACATTGTGGCATAGAATAATGTTCCCCTGTTGTAGTCTATTATGTAGACTTTCTGTATTTTAGAAATTACATTGGTCATTTCTGCATTCATTTAATATTAAGTGTGTGTGTGACTTTGGGACACAAGCAATTCCCATCGTGGGTTAGGATTTCCCATCTGAATCTCGGGCACCCATCGAAGCCGCCCCTGCTTGTTTTGGTAGCGTCGGGCGGTCAACAGGATGCCAACATGATAACTTTCACCGACGGTCGCTGTTCAGTCTGTAAATGACTGTTTCTGCAACATTAAGGGAAAGGATAACTTCTCATTACTAAATGAGCCAAATAGTAAATGTAACAAACTTTATCTAAAGCACCGTCATTTGAACTTGACCTGTATTTATCCAACGCATTGAGAATTTAAATCTATTTTCTATGTGTTCATTGCTTCTGCATTGGTGGACCCCAGTGGGGAATCAAACTCTAACCCCTGCCAGTGTTAATGCCTTGCTGCTCTAGTTGAGCCACATACTCTTTGGGCTAGTCATGACCTTACATCTCATGTGCTTCTAATTCCTCACCCACTAGCTCGGGGATCACTAGCGTAGCCTAGCACTCGCAGGCATTTCCGTCGATACACAAATAGTTTAGATCCCGCCATACTGAGTAATCCTGTTTGTACGTGATGCAGATCAACAGTCTGAAGAGGCAGTCCAAGGACACCACCAAGCTGACGGCCATCTCCCAGCGCGCTCCCCTCTTCCTGGGGAAGTTCATTGAGATCGCCGCTCGTAAGAAGAGGAACTATATCCTGGACCACGTGAGTTTATTAACCATTGGTAGTAAACAGGAAATCATAAGTTATTAATAAAAGTAAATGTATATTTGCTGCTTATAGCACTGCAATGGAAATATTTGGTATTTCTGTTTCATATCACTATTAAATGCATTCGTTGGCTGCTTCTTAGATAAATAAATAAAAGTACCATATTAATCCATGATTACAAATTGGAACTATATGGTGAGAATAATGCAAAATTGCCAAAAGTACATTTAGATCAAATATCACTTGGTTGTGTCCTTACATGTCCTTTCCCCTCTCCATCCTCCCTGCAGACCAACCTGTCTGCCCCGGGCCAGAAGAGGAAGATGTGTCTGTTCGCTGGCTTCCAGCGCAAGGCGGTGGTGGTATGCCCTTCAGACGAGGAGTACAAGCAGAGGGCCCAGAAGAAGGCGGAGAGTGACGGCAAGGAGGTTCCCGAGCACGCCCTGCTCAAGATGAAAGGTACAACACAACCATGTCCACAGTGACATTACACTTAAACTGCAGATATACTGGATACAGGTAGAGATGGACCTAAACGTGTATAATAAAATGGAGGCTTGGCCACTTCGTATTAGAAGCATGTGGCAGTTCTGAGCCTGTTTTAAAATATATCAAGGTTTATATTTCCCATCTTTTTTCAGACATGAAATGTTACTCTACACAAATATGTACTTGCTTCTAAGCGGCCATAAATAAACGTGTTGACATGAAACCTACCATACCCTGCCAACGGGCTCCCAGTAACACCTCTGCCCCCCCCCAGGGTTCTTCTCCCTGCCCGAGGAGGGCGAGAGCTTCTGCGGGGTGACGTTCGGCGAGCTGGAGAAGGAGGACGCGGCCAAGCTGCTGGAGCAGTACCGCGAGGAGAGCAAGACGGCGCTGCCCGCCGAGAAGAGGCCCAACCAGGGGGGCATGCCCCCCAAGAGGGGCGGCGGTGGCCTGCGCGGCGGCACGCGGGGGAACAAGAACCAGTTCAGCCGCGGCGGCGGCGGCCCCGGGCAGCGCGGGGGCCCCGGTCAGCGGGGCCGCGGGAGCTTCCAGAACAGAGGCAACTTCAGAGGAGGTGAGCGGAGCGCCAGTCTGTCCGGGACGAGGTTCTCCTTCTGAGGCAGGGTCTCAAGGGTTCTCCCTTTGTGATGAAGGGAGTCCTCCCTGGCGGGGCCTGGGTTAGGGGGGGGGGGGGGGGGGCTAGAAATATGGGCTGTGAGGCTCTGGGCACTCACTGTGATTTAAGGAGTTGCTAACTAAACGGACATGACGCGAGTCTTTCTCAATATTTTGCCAGAAATCCTGTACTGCTGTTTCCAGGTAACAAGGGGATCGCATTTAGAACCCCATGTGGGGAAAGTTGTAACTGCAGATGTTATGAAATCGTGTACATGTATATACATTTATATAGCAAATACTGCAGTACAATTCCGTAAGAAGGCAAACGCCAACTGGGTTCTAATTATCAGGCAACCTATCCAAGCTGTCCATGCTCTCTCTGTAGCGCCGGACGGTCATCAGGTCGCCAACAGGATAACTTTCACCGACGGTCGCTGTTCGGTTCCTAAATAACTGTTTCAGCAACATTAAGGGGAAGGACAATTAAGATAAAATAATCTTTATTTTGTACTGTTCTTTTTTGATAGTTTAGTACAAGGCTGCGGAGGTAACCACACGAGTGTAAACAAGAGATCTCTACGTTTATTAATTCATCATTCTTCCTCCTGTCTCCAGCACCCGGCCCCCGGGGCGGCTTCAACCGGCCCCCACGTGGGTTCCTGCCCCCTCCAGCCTTCCGGGGAGGGTACCCCAACCGGGGCAACTACAACCGTGGCGGCGGCGGAGGCGGGCTCATGCCCAGCCTGGGCGGCTCTCCAAGGGGAGGCCCCATGAGGGGCGGCAGCTTGGGCCCCCGGGGTGGGTCCATGAACAGGGGCGGCCCGATGAACCGGGGGGGCAACATGGGCCGAGGGGGCGGCGGCAACAGTAGCCGCGGCGGCGGTGGAAGCCGTGGAAACTTCGGACAGGTGGGTCTCCCTTAATGATTCGGCGCAGTCTCTTAAAACAGACCAAACTTGTCTGGAGATACTGTTATATACTAACCTTTATTTTAGTTATTAATAAGAATGTGTGCGTGTATTTCCTGGAGGCAAATCAAACGGTTATTTGACATTGTTGGGTTTTAATTTTTTCTCCCGCCTTGTGTTTCAGTTCCAGCAGAGGGGCGGCGGTGGCGGCGGCGGTGGCAGCGGCGGTAACCGTGGTAACTTCGGCAACAAGAACGGTGGCGGCAACTTTGGCGGGAACAACAGGAATAGCGGGAACTTTGGTGGAAACAACAGGAACGGAAGCTTTGGCATGGACAAGGCCCAGGCCTTCAACCAGAGCTGGCAGCAAGGGGTGAGTTCCTCCTTCACTGAATGACTAACCATTTCTCTAGTGTCTTTTTGACGTCAATTTATTTGACATAATTAGGAGTGCGAAGGGAAATGACTTGAAATATTGTGCTAATAAGAACATGCTCATTTCATTTTAAAGACCAAATTGCAAGGTCCCAAGAATACATGTAAATGTCAACTGTGCGTGGGTCTCTTCTAATCGCTCATGTGTTCCAACGCAGTTCTGGAACCAGAAGCCATGGAGTCAGCAGTACCAGCCCGGCTACTACTGAGAGACTGTGTTCTAGAGCACTGGTGGCCCGGCGGACCAACCACTAGCCACGGAACATCCACAAGCTCTTTTTGTTTTTGTTTTTTTCCCGTTCAATTTTTCTTTACTAGAACCCACATTTTAAAAGCCCCACCAACCAACTGACTGCAATGACTTAAACAATCCGGAGCGACAACATTCCACATCAGAACAGGGGAAGGGCAGGGGGAGATGGAGGAGAATATAAAGGCCTCTGTGGGGGCTGCAATGTTATCTACTGTACACCATTGTTTCAACGCGTCCTCTATCCACATCCGTTTTTATTTCATTTTTTATTTCTGTTGTAAATTTTTATAACTATAGTTTTCCCGCAACTTTTAAAAAAGCATGTTTTTAAATAGAAGAAACCTACGTGATAAGATCTCTCCTGCTAAAGATCAAGGGTCTGAAAGTTAGCTGGAAATGCAGATGTTAGGAATGTTTTTGGTTTTTTTGTCTTCGGATTGATGCATTTTATCATTGCCGTTTTTTGTTAAATTTGGATTTCTCCTTTTTTATATTTAGGATTGTAAATATATTGTTTTTTTTGTTGTTGCTTGATTTAGTTTGTGAGAACTTAATGAAACACGGTATTGAATAGAGTCCTTTGCTCCCCAACAGGAAGCTCGGTAGCTAAGCTAAGTGTTAGTTTGTTTATGTTTAGACCACTGTCATCAAACAATACTACCCACACGCCTGGTGACTTTAAGACAGTTATTCGGCTCTATTTTGTGTCCTTTTGTTTCCACTTCCAAGCCTGTGATCTAAAAATCCATAGACTTGCAATAAAAAGACCCGTTTGCTTTTTTTAACAAACCCTCTTTGGCTTGTGGCTTTTGATTGCGTTCAAGGTGGGTTAAAACGGGCCCTTGAACTAGCGCCCCCTGATTGGCTATAGTTCAAACTATGAGGACATGGGTCTCACCTGGAGGCAGCAGCGTCTGAGGGGCGCAGTCTCCTAGGCAACCCCTACACACTTCAATTTGGTATTAGCCATTGTAATGCACATGGCTCTATGCCCAGCCAGGTTTCGTATTTAATTGTAATGCTAAGGCCTTACATGGCATAGTTGACTAATTTTGAATTATCTAAAATCTTTTTTAAATAATATCCAGGTGTACAGTGAGGAAATTAGTTTTAACCTAATTTATTGAGTTTTTTACCATAGAGGTCTGTTGAAAAACATTGAATCATTGATAAGTGAGAGTAAAATTGTCCAGAAATATAAAAAAACGTGTTTCATGCATGCATGAGGTCTGTCCGTTATAGTCTTCACATTTTTTTGTATAAACTCCAATTCTGATGATTGACATGGTATCTTTTGTTTGTAAATATTTCAGCTTCAGCAGTAAGAATCTTTTGACGGCTTTCATTGACACCAGCAGATAAAACAAGGGCTACACAACATCGCAACATGTTCACCATTAAAACACCTCTGTCCCAACTGACAAATTAGAAGCACAGCCTATTCCCAAACTATTGAGGAAGAACAGTTGAATGTTGTGGAGCAAAGTCGACATCCCTATTGGAACAGTTTTTGGGGGAGGCAATCACCAATAGCCGCCTCATTGTTGGAACAAGTAAACTACAATAAACTCAACTTTCCTGTTGAGAGGTTGCGTACAGTGTTAATGAAGACTAAAATTGGAAATTGTTTTTTTGTTTTAATACTGTTGATATTTATTAACACGTGTACATAGGTCACCACTTTTTGAACCATGCATGAATGTTACATTAACTGATATCAGCCGATAATTTAATGTGATTATAATTAAAAAGTATATTCGTTTATACAATTATTGTAACCAAATGTCAACGTATTATGAATAAATTCTACCATCTCCCTTGTAAATATAGTGGGTACTTGCTGCAGCTAAGTTAACAGTTTTACAGTATATATGATAGCAAATATATATTCTTTATGTTGCTACACAAAATATGTGCTCATCAAAATCTCTAGTATTTAAGATATGTTTTTATGTGTAGGCTTATTTTTTTTTAACAATGCTGATATTTAAGTTCCAAATTAAGAACTGTTTTTTTTTTTTTATCTTAACCTCTTCAAACATTTCAATAAAGGTAATTTCCTTGCCCCTGAAAAAATATCTCTTTGGATAATTATTATACTGTTTGTGGATCAACTGACAAGAGAAGTGATGAAATAAGTAAATGCCTCATTGAGATTCATTTTCTCCTTCCCAATCTCCGACGGTCTCCTGTCTGTCTTTCACTCGGGCAAACACTGCCTGTTAGCGGGGAATCCACTTCCCTGCCAGACAGCCAGCTTTGTTTCAGCTTTGTCCTGTGTGTTTGTGTGTTTGCCATCTTTGCTAACATATTAGTGAATGACCTTTAACCCCCTGGTGGGCGAGCAAACAGAGCCGTTGCTATTGGCTACGGATCTGCAACCTTTTGGGCCCCCGGGAGCCTCTCTACCTGCCCTAAGCCTAATGTAAATACAGGAACTGTTCTCAGTTAATGTGGATTCTGAGCATGTTTCTCACTATGCTCCCTCTAGACCGCCCCCTGCCGTCCACACCTGAGCACGCTGAGTCTATATTGGATGAAATGTGCTATATAAATAATCTTGCCTTGACACACCCATGGCCATATGCCATTTAACTTTTGAGAAGGGGAGGGGGGGGGGGGGGGGTTGGTGCTTAAATGTATTTTCTCATCATTGTCAGTGACTGAGTACTTCATATATTGTTTGCTGTGTGGTTTAAAGTGTAAACTAGGGTGTTAAAGGCCTTGAGCTTTGTATGTTTATCGATTGCACTTGGATTGATGCATTCATTTAAACGTATTAGGAGAACACCTGGCGTTCCGATGACAGACAGAGGCAAAAGATGTTAATGAAACAAGATTTTTTTATTTTGTTTGAAAATGTGTCACTTCATATTCATATGTACAATTATGTTCAAAATAAAAACACCTCTGTGATAAAAAACAGTCAAACAGTCTATGTAATTATTCATTTGGCATCCCATACCAGCTATACAAATGTCAAAACGTTACGACGTTACGTCCACTTAATTACAAAATATATTACATTTAAGTGCTTCTGGACAAAAACGTGCTTGGCCAGTTCGTTGCAGCAGCAGTAGCCGAGCTGGCGCGTCCCCAAATCCCCCTTCCCAATCACTTCATCCCAATTTAAATAGAAAAGTACTATCTTTGGTTTGGTTACTATCCTCATCGATCACCACCACCACCACCGCCGATCATCATCACACCATGGACACATTGTCCATGGTGCAGGCGCACCGCTCCACGATCATGTTGGGGAACTCGGCAACCTCGATCTCCGTGTACTCGCCCTTCTTCACCAGGTACATGATGGGCAGGGGCGCGCTCTCCGCCACGGTGCAGCGCCTCTCCCCGTAGCTGTAGCCGTTGTAGTTGCGGCGGGGCTGCTTGCAGCCTCCCGTGCACCTGAACGCCTGGTAGCCCGCGGGCTCTATGATCCAATACTGCGTCCAGGTCAGCGCGCGGAAATTTACAAAGTGCTGTTCCCTGCAGCACGTGTCTTTGTTTTGATTGGAATCGCAGTCGCCACGAGAACTGCGGGAGAAGAGGAGGAGAGGACCTGTTAGATGCCACACCGAGACAGGCATAGGTTCTACATAAGGTTCAATGGTAATCGCGACTACAAGGGAATCAATTACATTGACTAAATGTCACACGGATGCCATAATCGTTGTAGGCTATATCAAAGCGCGCGTCCTTACCCATATTCTTCGAGGTTGAGTGTGTACAGGATGAGCTCCGGCTTGCCCAGGGTGTTGCCGGCCTGCTCCTGGGTGGTAAAGTGGACACTCTTGGCCATTTCTGCCGCGTAACTGCCGGGTCTCTCGCCCTCGATCCACACCTCCAGGTGCATAGGTGTTTTCCTCTGGGCCTTGGACCAATAGTGCACCGCCTGGGTCACATCAAAGCTCTTCCAGCCCGTCTCGTGGATTGGGATCAACCTAATAAGCGAAAGGAAAACAAAAGGGGCGATTAATTAAAAATAAATGTAAAACAACAAGTGTGTATCAGTGGCTGACAACAGCATGACACGAAACACACCCCTTATCGGTGTTACTGTTTGTAGATCTTTCACACGCCAGTATTAATTCTCACCGTGAGTCGACCAGAGACGTGCGGTTGGCGCCGTTGGGCAACACGTCCACCCAGTAGACGCTGACCCGGGCGTTGTTGACGGGCCGGTGGGCTTTCCTGTCCCCCCCGGCGGGGCGTGCGTGGTGGGGGGCCTTCTTGTAGAGCTTGAGCTCGGCCATGGTGACCTCGCTGTTGGCCGGGATCCGCGCGTCCATCTCGAACACCATGCGTTGACGCGCAGTGTCAGAATATACGTACTCCCCGGAGATATCTGAAGCACACAGACGGAGGACCACAGTATGATTAGACATGGTGATTATGTGTCATTAATTCAAATTTATTTAAATGTGGTAGACAATTAATCGAGTACATTAACGTACATAAGCGAACTATTTACGCATTGAAATAGTGGGCCATATCGGATATTAAACCGCATTTATATTTAATTCCGTTTAACATAATTCCATTTTTTTGTGTGGAATTATGTTAGTGTAAAGCATGTTATTGTAAAGCATGTTATTAAATATGAAAACTGTTTTTACCTGCATTGCCAGGAATGCCTCTCAGAATGCCTGCCAGACTTGGCAACGATCTGCGCTTTCTGCTGTGATGCAGCTTCAGCATGGACGTGTATTTGCTCTTGATGTGAGACGGAATAATTAGATTCTCCAAATCCCTCTTGACAATGTTGGGAATCTCGTCCAGACCCAGTTTCTGGAGCAGCGCGTCCTTCATATCCTGGTGCGTAAAAGCCTTGGCGACGGCGATGAACACGACGCACAGAGCGCAAACGCGGAGAGAATCCATCGGGAAAAGGTCAGTAGGGCAGAAAGTCCGGTGAAGTTATAGAGCTGCGTGGGAGCGGTATACGGTGGCGTTTGCTCGGGATCTCGGAGTCACACTGTATTTGTGACACTCGTCCAGCCCTTTATATGCTCGTGACGCTCCCATTCGTTCGCACTTTGTCGATGGGGGTGGGGGCCGTTATCAGAACAAAGGTGAGACAATAAAGGCCCTTCCTAAAATGGATATCGAAGCAGCCATACAGTTCAAACAGCGACCATTAGGCTCAATTTAAGCATGCCGTTTCGTTTTGTCTAGATGTATTTCTGTCCCTTCTCATATATGGTAACATTGTTGTCTTGAATGCAGAAATTCCATTATTATATAGCATTACATGCTATTTTCATGGTGTTGAAGTATTATAGAGACACATTTAATGTGTCTCTATAATATATTTATATCTATATATATTTAAATTGCAAATTTATCAATATCAGATTTAAGACCTCAATGGAGTCAGATTTCTGTTTTGGATGTGACTGCGTCTATTCCAGAAAGTTAGACAAATCAATGATTCTCTCTGAGCTGTATTAATACTAACAGATACAATAAGACATATTACAATAATATTTGATTATATTCTGGTTCGTCTGTACCTGTCTTCAGACTCGGCCAGACGTGTGTCCCAGACAGGCTTCGACCCTTCGAACCTCAAGTAGACCCTTCAGTTGCACATCTTGTACACACACACACACACGCACACACGCACACACGCACGCACGCGCGCACACACACACACACACACACACACACACACACACACACACACACACACACACACACACACACACACACACACACACACACACACAC
>NC_079432.1:9433320-9543320 GCF_026213295.1 Gadus chalcogrammus | reverse complement strand
TAATTATAAGTGCCTCGACATCTCGGGTTAATCGGCACAGTCTAATTGCACTTCAAACAATAGATGATCGGCCAATCAACAGGGCGTTTTTAATCCTGCTGTAGAGATACGGAAAGGAGAGCAGACATTTGGGAGTAGATTAGATAGCGACCGAGATCAAGTATTCCATGTAATTACCAAGTAATTAGGGAAGGATCAAGCCGAAGTTTACCGACGATAACAAGAGCAAATATTTATATATGAAATATGTGGAATATGTGAAAAATGTGGTTCTCATGCTAGTGCATTTGTCAGTGACCTCTTGGCTATTTACAGTCTGTTAGAGACCATTATAATTTCATTTTTATGCGTGTGTCTTTGTAATTTGTAATTTATTTATAATTGATAATCAATTGAAGACACTATCCCAAATCACAACGGGATTCTGCAAGTTATCAGCGTGTTAGCCGTGGCAGTGCACAGCTCTATTTTTTACAACAGAGGGCGCCCGAGTACAAGCAGATATATTACAAAACCACATATTTGGCACCAGCAAAAGTCAGGCTGAACAATGTTATTTTTTGTTATCTGTATAACTTTATATTTACTCATTATATGATGGCCCATCCTTGTAGCGAAACCCTGAACAAACAGGCCCTCCTCCCTCAACTGTTAACCATATAAATCATTAATAGCCGTGCTTTTAGACTAGGCAGTAAGCTTTATAAAAATCTCCATTCAGGCAAATTGGATGTAGATATGATACTTATCCCCAATAGGCTTTGATTAAACACCACCTTCGTTTATTTCTAGGACGAGTCATGAATAGCATTGTCTTTTATGTGCGAGAAGTTTAGATGTTGCAGAGGGTCATCTAACCGTATGGCTTTGCTCCAACGATCGCTCTTGTAATTTGGTATTTTAATACAGAGCTATCAATGCGTCAGTAATAGTCTACGTCTTGATGAAGATCAAAAAGTACCGGAGCCCTTGGGGTTATCATCTGTTGTTGAACATTAGTGACACAAAACAATGGAAGATCACCTTAACATGTCAAAAATAAATAACTCGATATCTGAAAGAAAACCAATCAAAGCGATTAGTTTCAATGGTTTCATGTGTACTAGCTTACTACGGATTAATGACCCATATTGTTCATTCATCAAACTCAGTCAAATCGTTTTAGAACAGCTTGAGGTGTATCAAAAGACCACCTCACTGTTATGACATGCATTTCCTACACTAGCCTATAGTAAAAAGACACACGGCTACAACATCAGCTACGCTTTTTTTTTCTTCCCTATTAAACCAAAATAATGCTTGGTGGGTTTAGTGACTGAGAGCGAACTGTCATGGCCACAGTAGGCCTAACTGGTTGCTAAATAAATGTTTTAGAGAGCAGAGGGGGCTTCTCGCCGTCTATTCTAAAAACGGTGTCGCTCCCTGCCCAGCACGCCACCGCCAGACTGACAGCCCGCAGTTTCCATTCACAATATTGACAATCCGTCCCCTTTCCATCCCCCTCCTCCGCCTGGCATCTGCTGTGACGGCAGTGTGTGTGGTGTATGGTGTGTGTGTGTGTGTGTGTGTGTGTGTGTGTGTGTGTGTGTGTGTGTGTGTGTGTGTGTGTGTGTGTGTGTGTGTGTGTTTATGCGCTCATGTGTGTGTCGGGCGCCATGATGACAATGATCCAGTGGGATAATTGTGCCCACGTCCCTGCAGCAGCCACTAGAGTCGGTACACGGCTGGCAGGGCGGCCGCTAGTTGCAGGTGGAAATGACTGGTAACCCAGTGGAAAAGATGGCGCAGTGTGACGTAGGCAATATGGATGCGAAATAGGCAATCCGCCACGAATGTTTGGGGAAACTTCTGAGCAGCAAGGGTGCGCACATATAATAATATCAGGGGATACGTCCTCATAGTCAGATTGCAATACAACCAATGGCTGTAGCCTATAGTAAACCTGAGGTCAGATTATAATTTTCATGCTGTTTTCTTTATTCTTTTTTTTTTTTTACAACAGCGGGATTCTTTCCTGCATCCTTCACATGATCCATTGTAATAACAGCCCCCGGATCATTTCGTTTGACCTACTGATTAAATGATGCGTTGGATTAAACATTCTCTATTTGCTCATCTTGACACAACGATCCGGGAGCTGCCAACTCGGTGGCTCGACTGTGCAGTGAAGCGACCTGCGGCGAGGGGAGGAGGAGGTGGAGGGGGGGGTCTAGTCTTCTGTGTCTCGTATTGGCCCAAGCTGGACCAGACTACAGCGGGTGCGTGTTGGACGTACAACGAGTACGTCTACTTCCAATCAAAAGACACCGATTTTTCTTTCTCGGATCTCTCTAGAAAACGGACCTTGGCTTGATCCGATTCGTTTTGACCTGTAATGGGAGTATGCTCAGTGTGATATTACTGGCCGATTAACACGGATTCAAGCGACATCTCTTGACTAACGCTTATAGTTGTGAAAAATAAGATCTCCGGTTGAACAGTATTATCTGTCAAAAGGTGTCCAACTTCCCCCCGATTGACAATGTGTGGCTATTACTAGCCGCGTAATCTGAGAAAAAAATTAGAGTCAAACTTTTCGGAAAGAGGGTCGTTTGTCGCTATGAGAGCAGAGGGGTAAGGCTAGCTCCCTGGCTAGGCTAAGTAGCTAAGCTAAGTGGCTAGGCTAAGCCTCTGTCGCCCTTCCAGTCCACCACCACCAGAGGAGGGGCAGCCGGGCTTTGTAGCATTGCAGATCTGTCCTGTTACGAGGTGTTGATGCATTTTTGTTGCCGCAGGAATGGAGAACCACAAATACCACCAACTCAGAGGATCCGTTGAACTGCACTAACGGCTCTTCTGTGTGTGTGTATATATAGGTTTTTGTATGTACTTGAGGATATTCTCTTCGGGTGTGGATAAGAAGAAAACAACAGGAGCCCCCCCTGAAAGGAAATAAGTAACAACCAACGTCAGGGCTCGGATCAGGTCTGCCGGCCGGGGCACGGTCTGAGACTGAGAGGAAAACCTAGTGTAAAGTGTCTTTATTTGTGGGGGAAGAAGTCTGCGGGAAAATGAGAAAATACCGCACGTCCCATTACCCCATGAGATACTGTAAGGACACATGTGAAAGAGCGAGCTCATGAATGATCCGCATTCAACTAGGTCCTAGCCGGTATTAGCACAAGTTTTGAACACATTCAAGGTGATATTACTGCAGATCGACACACCGCTCCGGACACGCCGAGGAAGCGTTTGATCGGCGTCCTTCTGTGAAGATTTTTATTCAAAATCAGTTTCAAAACACAGTCGGAATCATGTCGGGAGAAGTACGTTTGAAGAAACTGGAAAAGCTGATCCTGGACGGGCCAGCTCAGTCTAATGGCCAATGTCTTAGTGTGGAAACGCTATTGGATTTCTTCATCTGTCTCTACGACGAATGCAACAACTCCCCGCTCAGAAGAGAGAAGAACATTTTGGAGTTTTTGGAATGGGGTAAGTTTTTGTGATTTTCTGGTTTAATCCCGTATCCTTTCTTTGGTAAGATGATAGGCTAATGTTGGTGGTGCAGTGGCCCTCCCTTTCCCCCATCACATTCCTTTTATAGTAGTAGTGGAGCCGAGTTGGCCTGCTGTCTCTGACTGCCTCACTCCCAAAGGCTGGTTAAATCTATTTCTCGACCTATTTTGAGGTCCTTTTAATTTTCTTTGACATGCCCCATGCTTGTTTCACTTAGATTAACTTTTCTTTTTCTAAATGTTCGTTTTTTTTCCTGATGGACATCAATTCACTGTAGTGCTGTTGACACATCCTGTATGGATATGCCCAGTAGCAAACCTTACATGCTTGTATAAACGTAGCAATTATGCAACCTTTCTATTCGCTCAGCCCTAAAAAAGCAAAGCAAAGCTTTGTTCACATGGGAGACAGGACCACACAAAATGCACTCAATCATCTTGTGTGTGTGTGTGTGTGTGTGTGTGTGTGTGTGTGTGTGTGTGTGTGTGTGTGTGTGTGTGTGTGTGTGTGTGTGTGTGTGTGTGTGTGTGTGTGTGTGTGTGTGTGTGTGTGTGTGTGTGTGTGTGTGTGATTTATAAATAGAGAGAGAGGGCAAGCCAGTATGAGTGACATCAGGGGCTTGGTTGGTGCATGAACGTGGAATGTGAACAACTCTCCTTGTATCTGGTGGGGAGGCCTTGCATGTTGCCGGAGCATGTCTGTCCTCTGGAAAGCCTGACAGACAGGCTGAGGAGAAAGAACACGATGAGAACTTCAACAGGGACTCAGTTGGCAATGGCGACAGAATGGTTGTGGGTAGGCTACTAACTGTCGACCAATAGTACAGATTTTCTTTTTTTAAAGAGGCATACAATTAGGCAGTTTAATCCTGGGGAGATCAACATGTTGACCAGAAACGTCACCACCAGGTAGACTATGAACTATTGATATCTTGTTCTAGTATAGCAAGTTCATCAAAATATAATGGAAGAACTCAAGAACTCAGAAATTCAGTTGGTTGGCAAAAGCAGATGGTTTGTAGATGTTGCTCATAGTTATAGCAAACATACACAGCAACATTGTTTATTTGCGATCCTGTGGTTGAGGATAGTTTAGTTTAAGGATAGCAGATGGTTTATTTGCTATTCATGATAGTCTAGTGTGTTTGACACCCATCTGAAAGGTTCAGGGTTCAAGCCCCAATGTCCACAGTGTTCCTGTAAGCATACTTTGGGCAAGAAGCCTAGTCCTAGATAAAAGCATCAGCCAAATTGACAAAAGCATAAAAATAATCCTTTTAGGTACTCAGTTGACAGGTCATGTGTTCTTTAAGAGCACTGTGTCTACACACTGACTACACTTCGCCCATCTAGCCAATCCCAAACAGTCTGTTTGCCTGTGCACAGCTCCTTTTCACGTCTTCCTCAGTGGTCCTTCTGACCCATGAGCCAGGCACGGTTTCCATCCTGACAATGCCTCTGTGTTGACACAAGAGACCCTGAACATCACAAGGCTCGGATCAGAAAGTATTTGTGGATTTTTGATTGGCAACAATGCGCCATGTTGAGAGGACTCAAGAGATATGAAGTGCGGTAAAGTCATAAATCAACGTAAGCTTACTGAGCATAGAGGGGCAATATACTGTGAACCTGTGAATCTATGAGACTGTGACTAACTGTGGCCATTCAATCAACTTACCTTATTGAGCAGGTACAGGTCATGCCCCCATGACCTGCTTGGAGGGACACTGGAGTCGTTCGGGATGGAACCGAGAACCTTTAACCTGGGTGTCGACAACTGATCCATCCCACCTTTCCTGCCACTGTTATGATAGTCCCAACCACCATGTAAGGGTTAGGGTCAGGGTACAATAGTTGTTATTTTTCCATAGATGTTGGCACGTTTCGTATTGCCACAGATGGGAGCGGGTATGTATTGAGTTTTTCTAACAAGCATCGGCTCACCAGGGCTGGAAACGCACACCCACTGAGTCATAGTGTCAGCCTTAGTGTGTAATGGAGCAGGAATGGCTGTAGTACTGGTGCAAAGAAGGGGTTTTGAAGTACATTCATGATGAACAGATGATTTTATTTTGGAGGTTTTTGGGGAATCAAACTGTAACTTACGATGGACCTTATACTGTTGGAAATGGATGGAGGGGACAGGAGTTGGTGTTATACGTACCCTATTCACTCATTGTATTGTGCTCTCTTAATTAAACCTAATGATTGAACTATGCGACAATAATTTTAATTTTACTTGCAATGTTCCTTTTCTTGGTAACCACAGTATGAGAACATAGCTGATGTTTTGGCCTTTAACGATGTCGATAACTGTCATAACTAAAGTCACAATGTCCAGGGTAGGATTTGTACTCTGGGACCAATGGTTCCCAGGTTCGTGTGTGATATTACATACACACCCCTAAACAACAAACGGGCTGTTCTAGAAATATAGTTCTACTAGCCAACATTTGGACTGAACTGTTGAAAACCCTATGACAGCACTGGGAGTGGGACCAGTTTCACGTGAGGAAGTCCCACACTACCAGTTGACGCAATGCCACAGCGGCCCGGATTAGATCATGAAAGCCCAAAGTGTGTGCATGTGATCGATTGCGTCCTCCAAAAATTGCATAGGATCATAACGTCCACATTCTCAAGTGCTCAAAAGGCGACTTATCCCTCTGTCAAGGCACATTCTACGGGGGGCGCATGAAAAGTTAGACCCGGTTCCATCCCTGCTCACATGGGGATCACAAATTAGCACCCCTATTGTTGGTGGTTTGGGGTTGGGGAAGATATTGTTAAATTATTGTGGGTCAATGATTTATAATATATTTGTTCAGTTAATCTTGATCATTCATTGCGAATGGCCCTCATCAGTTGCAAGAGAACGAGAACGAGCCAAAGAAGCATAATTATTGATTTAATAATTGAAAGCCAGACTAAATATTGAATTGGAAAAGTTGATATAAACATCACTATTCAATTAAACATTCCATTTGAATTCAATTTAATTATCAGATGGCCATGTCAACCCTTTTGTGTTTGGATTGCAACCTCTACTTCTACTGTTTATATCAGCCATGCCTATCAAAGCTTCTGAAGAACCTACGCTTTGTGCAGGCTAGTTTATTCGCTCTGGGCGACTTTAAGACACTGCAAAAGTTTGCATACAAACTACACCCCACACCTCAGATACTGTAATGGCTCAAACTCAGACCACTAGCATCCTCCGCAGTCGGGCCGCACTGTGAGAAGATCTACCACATTATATCGGCATCACAAGGTTGCTGGGTCTTTTTTTTTACAACACGGCCATGACAAAGGTGGTGCGGTGGTTTCCTTTCTCCCCTCTCCGACGCTATATTTGAGCCACAGAGGAAGACAAACATTTGTGTTGGATTTGCTTTTCTTCTTGTTGGGTGACCTCCTTTCGTCTGTAATTGAGACCCCTGCATGACCCGCAGCCATAGGGGAAACTACACGGTACACTGTTGTACGCAGTTCCCTCCTCACATTCACTGCAAGAGCGCTGTAAAGAAACCAAGAATTTCACAAAGTACCAACAGTTTAGATAACGGCCAAGCCAAAATGAAGCACAATTGGGCCCTGTCCAACCATCCCGTTTTTTTAGGAGAAAAATGGAACCCACAGCTATAGTTATTTCATAATTTCCTGCTTTCCTACCTATACCCCTCCACCTCATGTCTTGTAGGGCAGGTTTGGCTGAAAAAGACCTGCTATGCCAGCCAGGCCGGGCAGGCTGACCTTCCATCTTAGCCTGGTCTCTGTGCAGGCCTTGCAGCAGCGACCAGCTGTTTAGCTACAATTAAATGGGGGGACTCCACCCATACCAGGCTTATATTGGCCACATGCCTTTTGCAGCCTGCACACACACACACACACACACACACACACACACACACACACACACACACACACACACACACACACACACACACACACACACACACAACACACAGTGACACACATACGCACGCACATAAACAAACACGCACTCGCATGCTAGGGGTGCAACTGTTCCCAGGGTTGGGTGGTATCTTAGTTTCGTGGTTTAGGCTTGGTTTGGTATGTATGTGGTAGAAAACTTTCATCAATAGATTCACAGAAGATATTTCAGGTAATTAGATTGTAGTTTGAGGAACAAAAATGTTTTGTTTATCTGGATAATAATAAACTCGTGGGCAGAGATTTGATTTTATGCTTCAGTGACTGATCTTATTTGCGTAGTTATATTATCTAAATGTGTTTCTTTCCCCAAAAAACAAGTCTTATTTGATAGTCAATCCATGATCTCCTCATTGAGTCGAACAGGAAGGAAGTGACCTGGTTAAGCGTGTAGGTGATGTCATATCAGCCAGGAAGTTGGCTGGCTGGGTTGTATTGTGCCTCTGTCTGCGGGGGATTTGGTGATATCCTAAATTAGACTTTTTGTGTCATTTCGGAGACATGAGGTCATCTAGCGGTCTGTCCGTATTCCAAGTTGCCAGATTCATGTCTATGAACTGTATTCATGGAAGCACCCACCTTGTTTGTTCATTCAGTTGTGTTTTTTTCTGTAGTAGTAAATACGCATTTGATAGGGAATTGTTCAACTGATAAAAGGCTGATGGATAACAAAAAAAAAACTAAAGGGGGAAATGCTTCGCACTGATCATGATATAAACATTGCTATGATAGAATAAATGAGGTCTCTGCCTTTACACAAAGGGTTGAATTGAAAAACATTACACGTGTTTTTTAGGTTACAAAACACACAAAATAGCTCTCTTAGTTCCGGTGTCACTGTTCAACCCCAGAGGGGTTTTCCATTGTGTCAAACGGCCCCACACAGCATTAGGGGGGCCTTCATGCACGGCTATGCTAACGGCTTTGCTAACTGCTATGTTACACCACAACACTCTGGTGTCCTTCAAGAGTTCTAAACGGGGGCCACGATAGCTGCAACCAAACGATAATACACATGACCACCAAGCATTCTCAAATATTTATTGGTCTTATAGATTTGTGTGCGAGCCGGTCCAAATAGATAGCAGTGAGTCAAAATGGGTTTGGGTGAGGCTGAGACTATTTCACTAGCGGGCTCCCTTAGGTGGCCAATAAAAAAACAGTTAGCCAAGTCGTCTGGGGGATTATTAGGCGGGGGGAAAGAGCTGCTAATTGTGTGGTGTCATCAGATCGTGTCAGGAGCTCGGGTCGTTACAGCCCCCTCTCTGTCTGTCTGTCTGTCTGTGTCTGTCTGTCTCTGTCTCTGTCTCTGTCTCTGTCTCTGTCTCTCGCCCCCCATGGCTTGGCCCCTGCTCCCAAAGCACTCCGCTGGTGATTAGTCAGCTCAGGTCCCGGGGAGGTGATGGTGGGAGGGCGGGAGGTTCTCTCTCTCTCTCTCCGTCTCTGTCTCTGTCTCGTCTCTACATTTCTCTCGTCTCGTCACCTCTCTACATTTCCCTCCGGGATGCCTTTTTTCAATTCTGTATTTTCCCTTTTAAGTCATTTCATTCTCCTTTATCTCATTCTTTTAAACCGGCCTTACCTCTATGGCCTCCCTCTCTTTCAGCCCCTCCTTCCCCATGGGATACCTTTTTTATTTTTAAATGCACTTATCTTTTAAACCTCTTTCTTCTATATTCCCTACTCTCCTCCCTCCCTGGGTCTTTCCTCCAGGCAGCTCCAGGTTCCCCCCCTCCATAAGGTACCTCCCTCCCCCAGCTATAAGGGACCTCCCTGCCCAGCTGAGGGCTCCAGGCCTGGATGGCTGAGTTAACCCAGCATTCAGGGAACAATACCTATTTGCTCAGAAATGCTTTTGTTTTTTTTAGAAAATAATATATGAAGATGGTGACTGTTACTATTCATAGTATTGTGACTGTTATGAACCAAGAGGTTTTTTTTGTATGGCTGGCGTTATTTTGTAAAGGGCTTAGTTACAGAGGGTTCAAATCCATTAGAAATTGCTGCACAACATTTTGTGTGAATAGCATTGGCTTTCAACACACTACAGAGGTTTTTATATAATCTAAAAGTTTTGCTTGGGAACCCTACATGGTTTGTGTGACACATATGTAGAGCGCAAAAGCATATTACAAATACTAACAGTGGAATGTTACCTTCATTCTCTACTGGAATAAACTTTCAAACCCAGAGGACAGTTGGCTAGTTTTCTATATCCATGCACACACGTGCCAACACACACACACACACACACACACACACACACACACACACAGACCCCCGAACACATGCACACAAGGACTCGCACACAAACACACGACAGACAGAGGGACTTTGTCATCCTAAATGATGGCACATGTTGGGACTGTCTGTCTGTGTGAATTAAAGAATGCTGCTCCACACCATTGTTTGTCTTCTGAAGGAGCTGTTGCCTGTTTGCAGACCATACCGGCACGCATACCTCGCCTGTCTCTCGCGCCCCCGTCCCCCACCAAACAGGGGGCTGTTGTACACACAGCCCAGACAGACTAGGGAAAGCGCTTCCACAATCCTTACAAGCAGGATGTTGTCGGTAGCAGAGAAAGCATAGCAAAGACTGCGAGGCAGGCTATGTGATCAATGTATTACAACGTGATGCGTGACAACGTCTTTATTTCTTCCCTTATCAAGAGCAACCCATCCCATTAACTGCTCTTTGAGGCGCGAGTTAAAGTGTGTCAGTAAACATGAAAAGGGCCTTGCAAATATGCGTGGTAGTTATGATGATGACTGTAATTGAGCGAATCTGGATAGTCGCAAGAGTCAAAACGGCCGGCTATGCCCACCGCTTGCCTCTGATTGTGGGGAGTGAAGGGAAGTGGGTTGTGTGTGTGTGTGCCGACAACCCAGATATTATCCAAAATGTATTGTAGAACGCATGATAATCATACAAATTTGTGTTACGTTTTGTTGCTGCCACGTCCAAAGGATATTTAGTGTGAAATGTGTGGACACAATTATGGGATCTCATTCCTGAAGCTGGAATATATTGGGATATATGTCCACTTTCAGTGCTTCCCTTCACCTTTCTTCTCTCCTTCCTGTGTAACACAGGAAGTTACAATGTGACGCATACAGAGCCCAGCTGTAGTATTATGGGATGGAGCCAAACACTCGACATCACCTCATCCTGTCTCTTTGTTCTAGACCCCGTAGTGCTGACAGTTAAACATTCAACCCCCTGTCAGTATCTATCATCTTTCAGCAAGTTCATGTTTTAAAGTCTCTGCTGCAACACTGGTTTAATTCTGCAGCCACAGACATGCATATTTTGAATAGATTTTTGTAATTAATTAATTGATTGATTGTTCTTATTATCGGAATCAATGATTTATGTTTGGAAGAGGAAAAGCAGGAGGTAAGCTGTGCCGCAGGGGGAGCTTCAGGACAAAATACCAGGATGGCAGTTTTGTTTTTGTTTCCTCCATCTGTTTATTACATTTTTTAAAGTTCCATGTTTTGTCTGCACACGTTCAGCGGTTTGCGTTTGCTTTGAATCTACTTCTCTCTCTCTCACTCTCATTCCTTTTTAAATTGAAAGATCACAGAGCAAGAAAATAAACGACCATTGTTGCAGCAGTACCACGTCACTCCATTTAATCAGTCCGTTCAGTGCCCTTACCCCTCCCCCTTCTGGTGTCATCACCCAGTCATGGTGCCGGGTCTGGAAATCCACTTTTTGTCCCTCAACCCCTGCCGTAGCCAGAGTGTGTGTGTGTGTGTGTGTGTGTGTGTGTGTGTGTGTGTGTGTGTGTGTGTGTGTGTGTGTGTGTGTGTGTGTGTGTGTGTGTGTGTGTGTGTGTGTGTGTGTGTGTGTGTGTGTGTGTGTGTGTGTGTGTGTGGTGCTGACTCAGGCTGCAGCCCCTCATCACTGGGGCTGGCTGTGGAATTTGGAGGCGAGGTGTGATGTTGGGGAGAACAGCAGCTGCTGTTCGGATGAGGCCAAGGCCTGGCTCTTTGTCCTCCAACTCCACCCGCATCCATTTACTCACACACTCCCCCCCCCCCCCCCTCTCTCTCTCTCTGCACTATGTCTCTATCTCTTTCTCTCCTATGTTCAGCCTGATTGCTAATCTTTGGGCCATCTCTGTCTCTCGCCATGCTCTGCTGCATCGCACCTTTTGTCGCATTTGATTCTCTCTTCCCCTCTCCACCTCTCTTGTCTTCCTTGCTCTCTTTCTCTCCCCACCAAATGCTCTAGCACTGGCCCCTCCCACCGTGTGCGACTCTCTCTTCCTGTATCCCAACTTTGCCTAGTGATAGAGTGGTTTGTACGTGAGAGAGAGGGAGAGGGAGCGAGAAGGAGAGAGAGAGAGAAGGAGAGAGATAAGGAACGAGAGAGAGACCGCAGTTCAGATCATATGAATTCACATCGGCCCTGGTGGTTGTGATTATATGTGTGGTTCTTCTTGGTGTGTATTTTTGCTGACATATCACTCGGTATGGGTGTGCTTGCATGCATGAGTGTGTGTATGAAAGGGTGAGAAAGCAGTAAAGGGAGAGGGTGAGAAAGAGGTGTGGACACACGATGAGTCAGACGGACACATGCGGCATGCTGCGCGCACACGCACGCGCACACATGCACGTGCGTCTGTGCACCGCTCACAAACATGCACACACGCATTCACCCCACTTCCCCTCCAGGCACTTTTAAGTGGCCAATGTTGAATTACGCATTATTGATTATATTATTGATACGATCAAATAAGGCTCAGAATTCATTATTTCCCGTTATGATAAGACATAGAGGAATTAGACAGGGGAGGTAATACAGGAGGTGCATATATTGATTGTTTGTTCCACATTAACTTTAGACAGGATGATCTACAGCCAACGGACACAAATGTTCTCGCAGCAAAACAAAACTGAAAACAACAAATGTCATGAAGAAGGCACAGAGCTGCAGTAGCAGCAGCTATGTCTGTATGTACCAGGGCTACCATGAGCTGGTGCTGTGCCGTCCACAAAGAGGTTTGAGAGCGTTCTCTCGTGTTACCTCCTGTTAGTCCTCTCCTGCTCTGCTCATGCCTGCCTCTGCTGCTTCAGGTGGACAGACGCCCTTCACTTGTGCTGCGACGGCTTGTTCCAACAATCACCTTGGCCTACGTGTGTGTGCGACTATACACACATCTTCTGTGTCCCGTTGGCCACGTTTGTTGTTCGATTTATGCTGCTAGTTTACAAGGTGTGTGTGTGTGTGTGTGTGTGTGTGTGTGTGTGTGTGTGTGTGTGTGTGTGTGTGTGTGTGTGTGTGTGTGTGTGTGTGTGTGTGTGTGTGTGTGTGTGTGTGTGTGTGTGTGTGTGTGTTACACACCTGTGTTTTCACCTCTATGCTCTTGCCATCCACTCTGTCCCACCATATTTCCTCCTCCTCCGGTATTAGCATGGCTCCAGTACTGCCAGCACATGTGTTATCTGAGGAGCTCTCTTCATTCACAGTTTAGCCTGAATGGCGGCCATTCAGACTATCACGTGCACTTGCTCATGCGCACGCCCTCACGTGCACACCCTCACATGCGTGTGTGACACACTTCTCAGTCAGCCTCCTGTCCCGTCTGAATCGCCGCCTTGTTGACCGGCTGTGCGTTGAGTGGTTATTCACTGACTGGTTTAAGGACGTTAGGTTAGACTAGGTTATACTGATTAGCTCCATTTTATTATAACCAGGTGTTTCAGCTCATCGCTAAAGTAGTAATAGAATACATCATCATGAAACATTTAAATACAATGTATGAACATGGTATACATTAAGTGTGTAGAACAATCCAGCTCACTTCATCACCTTGCTGTCAATTTATCATCCATTAATTTATTGTGATCTTCAACTACCGTACTTCCATTTTTATGTTTGAAGATCAATTGCTCCTTTACTTATCATTAAATCATTAATGATAATCATTCGACAATATTCATAAGCTTAATACGTGCACGTATTTAGTTGTGGTTTTATTCTTTTCATTTTGCTGATTTTGTTAAATAGATGCATAATCAGTGAGATCCTCGGGTATGATCTAGAAAGATGTAATTAGAAATCCTAGAGGGCAGAGGTCAAGGATTAACACCCAGGTCTAGTCTCTTAACGCCTCTCTAACACGTCTGTAGGCTGCTCTCACTCGACTGTGATCAAAATGGACTTGAGGACCTGAAACCACTTCTATGGTTTGCTGAGATTTGCAGAAGTGGTTTAATTGGTTGTGTGGGTGTTTTTTTGTTAAGTTGTGTTTGTGTGTGTGCAAATGCATGCAAAGCATCCACTTAGTAGTCCTTTACACTTGCATGCACTGATATTTCATGACACACACAGAGGAAGTCTCCGTCTCTCCGCAGGGGAAGTCCTGTGGTTGATTATCATCTCAATTGTCTGAAACCCCCCTCAGTCATCTCTATATATAGAGCATTGCATCATGGGAAACGTCCCCCCCCCACCCCTCCCTCAGTAGTTCTGTGGTGTCTGTGCATCCAAGATCCAAGTCTAAGATGGTGTCATTTATAGTCACCCATGCATAATTAGTCATGTGTTTTCACATCACTTCAATCTTTTTTTGTTTTTGACAAGAAAATAAGCGTTTTCTTTCTGGATAACAAAGTATGTAGATGTTTCGGGGTTGTTCATACATTTCATCAGAAGCTATATATTTATATATAATTCATATATAGGATCTTGAGGATAGCACTGCCTTTATATCAATGGTTCTTTAATATTAATATCATTTCCCAGCAAATTGCATAGGGTTCAAATACACTGACCCCTCTGCTCTCTCTGTCACATAGCCCTGAACTTATTCCACTCACACATTGTTAAAATGGCCTCTTGCTCGAACAAACTGTTTATATGCCAAAGGGTGTTGAAGGATGACAATTAGACTTCACTTATTGGATCACCTTGCTTGACCTCATTCATTAATTTCCATAATTACTAGTTCCAGGCCACATAAAAGGTGTACACAGCCAGCCACAGGTCATAATAAAGGTGTCATAATTGGCTGCCCTATGTTTTGATGCCTTACCTCCTAGCTGTGTGTGTGTGTGTCTGTGTGTGTGTGTGTGTGTGGGGGGAAGGCAGGAAGGAAGTGGTAGGATATCGGGTGAAATCTCCTTTCGGTGTTGATGATTACCTAGATGACTGGCAACCTAGTCAAAACAAAGCACCCGTCTCTCGCTCAGCGCACGCACGCACACACACACACACACACACACACACACACACACACACACACACACACACACACACACACACACACACACACACACACACACACACACACACACACACACACACACACACACACACACACACACACCACAAGCTTCTTATCAACGGGGTCACATGTTCTCTGTACTTGTCTTATCTGCACGGCTGCCAGTTAGCGCTAACGTGACACCGATCCATTAGCCCCGTGCTAACTGCTAACAGCGACCAGCAGGCCCTAGCCAGAGACGTAGCGCTCTGGGAGATAAGGACCGGGCCTTTCCCTTCTCTGTTGGTTTGGCGGTGATTGTGCTTCACCTGGATGGGTCACCGATATATTTGTTTTGTAAAGGATTATTTCCTTTCTGTTATAACTTAATTTTGCTTATTGTTTTCTTGTATTTATCCACTGCTGACGTGACTGTGACTTTGAGGTTTTGATTTTGTGGCTTCTCAGATTGTATGATCTTTACAAACCAAAGTGCATTCATCCGATAGCTTGTGGAAATCCTGCGGAAGACGGTTCAACAGGAGCTGTGTTGAGCTGAGCTCTGCTTGTTATGAAAAAGATAAGATAACACTTTATTGATTCCGACTGGGGGGGGGGGGAATGTGGAAAGAGAGGCAAAAACCAAGATTGCAAGTTGAGTTAAAAAATGCATTACAATAAAATAAGACAATCAAAAAAAAATCGAATACAATAGACAAATAATAATAGGGGCATAGTCTGCGGGTCTCGGGCAGTCAGGCTGTTTTCCAGCCTGGTGGCTGTCGGCACCAAGGAACACCTGACACTGCGTCCTGCACCTGTGAGGGAGGAGCCAGTGACTGCTCCCCATCTGCCACAGCTCTTCATAGAGGGGATGGGATGCCGCGTTGCCCAGGATTGCCCTGATTAGGTCCCTCATCTTCCTCTCCACCACTGCCCCCAGACTGGCCAGTTGTAGCCTCAAGCCAGTGAGGAAGCTGGCCTTCCTCACTGGCTTGCGCTCATCAGCCTTGATGCTGCCTCTCTATGGCACCACAGCAAAGAACATTGTGCTGGCTCTCACAGACTGGGAGAACATCTGATGTTGGTGCAAGCCATTTTGTTGTATGTGTGCACTCCCAGGAACCTCTACCAACCACCTTCTCTCATCTCCTCCCCCGGGTTGGTAATGGGGGTTTGGAGCAGCTTACTGCTCCGTCACAAGTCCACCACCAGCCTAACAGTATGCCAGTATGCAGGTGTTTGCCTAATAAATGCAACGCAGTCGAGACCCTGTTCCCGTCCCTTCCACTGTATATCTGAACGAAATTGGACAGATGTAGGGACTTAGCATACTTTCAACTATGAACTTTAGGATGACATGCATTTTGATATAGTTGTTATACACAACACAATGATATTATTCATTATATGAAGTTTGTCTCTGACTGTAGCTATACATACAGCATGCTCACGTTATGTAGTGTTTATCCAATTTCTAGTTCGTCAATCTTTGGCCTCCTAGCTGCGGTCACGTGCGTGTACCTTCGCCCCAGCAATGAGCACCAGGCCTGCCCGGGCACGCCCTGGCTGCCGACAAGTGCATATTTTCGGGGATGCTTTCGGTTACAAGCCCCAGCACTCTGACACTTTAGAGCTGGAGAGTGTGTAATTAGCAGCCATGCTAGTCTCTGCTGGCTATCACAGGCTAGCTGGCTCTGTCTGTTGTTGAGGGCTTTAATGGAGGAGGGTGCATGCATGTGTCTATCACTTAAATTTTGATATATTTCACCGCCGTCTCCTAGCAGGGATAAAAACCGAGTTGGTCAATTTTTACATTTCTCTCTATGGAAATATGGTAAAACGGAACAAATGTTGTTGGCAAATTATATCTTTTATTTTTCAGATTCAAGAATGCAATAGCCTAAAACCTGTGTATACATACATGTGTATGCACACATGTCTTTGCAATATTATGGTTGTTCAAACAAGCATATCATTATTATTATTCTAATTATGGCTGTATAACATATCCAACCATTCTCAACTCTTCCTTCGTCTTGTCATTATGCAGTATTATTGTGGAAGAGAAGGTTGAATACTCCCACACAGAAATAACGCCTTCTCCGTCGCGTTTGCACACAGTTTACATTCCTTAGAAAGTATTTGGCTGGAGACAGTGTTTGGGCCATCTCAGCCACCATAGCCTGTGGTCCTAAAGTTCTCATGTTCACAACAACACACTCACTCTCTCTCACTCACTCACTCACTCTCTCCCCACTTCCCCACCCTCATCTCCCTCTGTCGTGCAGTGTTCATACATTATTTGCTTATATACACATTATATTCTCTCTGGTGTGTACAGATTGAAGGATGTCTCATTATGTTCAGTCCATCAGTGCTAGGAGAGAGTCCTGGCCATTTCCCTGCTAGCTACATTAGGGTATGTCCCTGGAGAGTTTAGCCATTATGTCGTAAAATAAAACATACAGCCATACACAGAGACATAAATACCACCGCCATCTCGGTCATGTTTTAGCAAATAACAGTACAGTACATTATAAAGGAGAGCATCTATCCACAGCTGCAGAGCTTAGGGGAATTTAATTTGGGTATGTTATTTAAAGTCAGCCTGCCAAACGGCCAGTCTTATGGTATGTATGATTTGGTTTGGGGTGAAATCTAATCTTAATCCTAATCGAAGTTTGCCTGTACACACACACACACATCTATACATGTGTGTTTACATGTCTAGAGGGTCCGTTAGCCGCGGAGCAGGTTCCCCCGCGTTGTATCAGCGACCTCCGTCATTGTCCCCCGTCGCACGGCCCCCCCCCCCCCCAACCCCAGGGACCCCCAGGTGCTTCCTGACGGGCCCCGGTCGTGGCACACCTTCCCAGGCTCGTTCCCAGAGAGTGAGAAGGGGGTCTCGGGTTACCTCCACCACGACACATACCGCCGCAGGGAAGCTCCGGGAAGACCCGACTGAATGGCGGGGCGCTGGCACCACCGGGGTCGTCTCTGCCTTATGGCTCACCGTGCTCTTGGGTTTTTTCCACAGAGATGGTACACTGTGGGGGTGTGAGTGTGTGCGTGGTAGATTCATTGTCTGCGTCTCTTCAGTGTTCTCCCCTGACGGTCCGTGGCCTATGGTCTTTCGATTTCCGTCTGTCTCCGTCTCTTGAGGTCTCCACTATCTTTTTCCTTTCGTCTTTCTCTATGGTTCTTATTCCAGCTCTCTGTCTCTTTGTCTATTACACTTGATTATTTTCTCTCGCTTTGTCCATCTGTTTCTCTCCCTGAATCCAATTCTCTCTCATTTAGTCTCTCTGTATCACTGTCTCTCTTTCATTCTCTTTTTTTATGAACATGTATGTTTTGGCAGCAAGCATGTATTGAAAGTTGGAACTAGGCATGTAAACGAAGATATTATTATTTCTGATTGAATGGAAACAGTGAATTTAGTGTCCAACTGTAAATACGGTTCTCAGGCACCAGCGCTTGGGTTTTGTGTGTGATGTGGGAGAAGTTGTCTTTCGGATCTTTGCCAATAAAGTTATTTGTTCCTGGGATGAAGGGAGTCTGTTGAAGGGGGGGGGGGGGGGGGGGGGGGGGGGGGGGGGGGGGGAAAGCTGTCTATGTCTCGTTTTAATTGGATGACTCAAAGATGGGGCTGACTGGAAGCGCAGGCCCTTAAAACCATTCCTAAACGTTAAAGGAAGTCAGGGTTGAAAGAACAGGCGGCAAGTGTGAGCGTGTGATTCTGCGCTGGTCTTGTTCTCACTTCAGAGAAGGCATCATGAAAGTCCAGTATTCTAGTGGATGTAGCATTACAGTGTCAACACACCTCTTTTACTTAATCTCCCATGTTTTTCTATTTCAGTTGTACTCCTTTATGAAGTGGACGAGATGCGACACAACAGATTTGATGTCAGAATTCTTAACATGAACCTTGATGAGTTGATCCATGCCTTCCATGTCAGACATTCTTATTGGCATCATTATGTATGTATGAAATGTGATTGGCACGAATCATTGGTCACAAGGCAGGCCAAAGTTTTTCCTAAATGTTCATAAAAAGGCAAGCCTTTACTGCTAGGTGGCCAATTTTAACACGATGGCTGGAATAATGAATGGCACTCTGACTTTCTCTCCTTGCTTTTGACTCTAAGGTTCTCATGATATAACAGACAGACTCCTGACCCTGGGTCAGTTTGGTACATTTTCAACCCACTTTAATATATTCACGGTTCTGGCTTTGGCTCCTTTTTAAAAGGGACTCTAGATGGCTCTCATGACATAACACGATGACAGGTTACGTAAGGGCGGGGTAGTCAGACAGTCCCCTGATCTCTCTCTCGCTCTTTATTCTCACTCAGTCAACCCCTCTCCCTCCCTCTCCCTTATTGCTCTCATCCTTCTATCTTGACCATATGGTTCTCATCATGACTCAACCCTTGAGTTCAGACGGTCACCTGACCATCTCCCAAACGGGTCAGTCACGCGTAGGGACACCAGACTAATGCTGTGGCGGCTGTATCTCCTGCTGATATCCCTCTGGGGGGGTGTTGACACGGGGACTGTGACCAGTCCTGTTCACCCTGTGGGCTGAGACGGGGCTGCAGGGTAGGGAGCTTGGGTGTGGAGCTTTGGGTGCCTCTTTGAGGTTCTTCATGAACCTAGAACTTGGCCTGCTCATTCCCTGTCTTGGCTGGCGTTCTCACACTGCATGCCCTGGGTGTGTGGCTATGGGGGGTCTGGGGGAGGGGGGTTACAGGGGTAGGGCTGTTTTTGAACGGGTGCATTGTTTGAATGGGCGGTTTGTTTTGTAGTTGTTTTTGATTTAGTTGTTTGGCATTTGGGTTACTTCATATTTTCTGCACATCCTGTTTGCGATCGTTGGTGTGTGTGTGTGTGTGTGTGTGTGTGTGTGTGTGTGTGTGTGTGTGTGTGTGTGTGTGTGTGTGTGTGTGTGTGTGTGTGTGTGTGTGTGTGTGTGTGTGTGTGTGTGTGTGTGTGTGTCGCCTATGTGACACAACTAGCATTTGAAGCCATTGAATGCTTGGCCACCCCTTGTGCTATTTCACACGCACGCACGCACGCGCGAGTGAGCGAGTGAGAGAGATAAACACACATTTCTACCGCCTATCAATAAATATAGTTGAGGGATCTGACTTATCATGTGACCCTCATGATGGGTCGATCCGTACCCCACCGTCATCCCCAGACACAAACCCGACCCGGGCCGGGCCTGTGGGTAGCAGTCGGCCCATTTGTTTGGGTGTGTGTGTGTGTGCACATATCACGTGTGGGTCTGTGGCTACATCTATTTATATTCATATGGAGCTAATCTTTTTTGAGTGAGCGAGGGAGAGAGCATTCAAGTCTGGTGTGTCTCTCTCATTCTATTCTGGTCTTTGCACATCTGGATTGATAAAGCCTTTATCAAGGGTTAATTTTCTAACCGTGATTTGAGTAATTGACTGGCTGTTGGTGTGCTGCTTGTGAATGAAACCCTTCAAAGGGATGGAGTTTTGTTTAAGTAGTAGTGGGATGCTCTTCTTTTTTAGGCACTAGACTCTACATTCACACGCTGCTGGTTTCTGAGTTTGATAAGCAAGCTATTTATTCATGCTTGAATCCGCTGTTATTCATCAAGTTTATTTTGAACCTTTTTCAACCTTGAAACCTTTTATTCTAGTGTACAGGTTTCAATGTGAGACAAATTTGTTGTAAGTTTCCATTGGATTCGGTACTTCTGATTCTATGAATTCATTGTCCGGGGAAGTACCATTATAATTTTGTACTAGTGGACATGGTTTCTGCCTGGTTTATCATCATTGATAGTAATAGCCTTAAGGCTAGCTAAGGGCACAGGCTTTGGCTGGCACGGGAGCAGTGAGATGATACTGACGTAGGCATTTTAAATTTGGAGCTAACGTTAGTGTTTCCTGTGACATGTGATATCAATTGAACCTAACAAGCCTTTTAGAATTGAATGGCTTCCTTGGAGTTTTGTATGCCGAAGCATGAAAACTTTCCATGTTAGGAAAAAAACGACCCGAAAAACCTTCCCTCCCTGTAATGGGCCAAATATTAGCTCAGACGCGGCATTTTCTGACATGCTCAGAATCACTTCGAAGTCATTAGGCGGGTGTTCTGACTGGCTTACATTGTGTGGTTTTAAGTCCCCAGTATGTCAGAAATGTTGTGACATCACGAGAAGGGGGTCGCCGCCGGTACGCTTCATACAAGCCAAGGTTTGAGGTAAGCCAAGAAATGTTACGAGGTGTGATAAGCCCATAGAATCCAACCTGCCCCCCCCCCCCTCCAGCCTCAAGAACCCCCCCAGACGCCCCCCGTCCCGGCGGTCCCTTCACGGTCAGAGGGAATGGAAGGACGTTCCCAATCTTGGAATTGTTAAGCAGAATTCAAAGTCGCCATAATGCGACATTCGAGAAATGCAGGGGCATTCGGCGCTCAGCCATGCACTATGGTTGCCGTTTCGCCGTAGCAGTGAGCTGGATGAACCGTCTGGGCACTCTGTCTTCACATGGAGCTTGGAGATTGCAGGGGTGCAAGGACACCCGACAGAGAACCGTGTGAACGGTTTGTGAGATCCGTGGTTGCGTCATTTTTGGGTCATGCTGGCTCGCACAGTTCATGCACTGGGTTAGGGCGACCATTCACTTGGTTCTACGCTCCCCCTCCCGTTTCTGCCTTCTGCTCTTTTTCTCCTCTCACTCTCGTTCTCTCTCTATCTCTCTCCCTCATCTCAGCCTCTTCCTCACCCTCTGTTGCTTTCTTTCCCCCTCGGCCTCTCTCTCACTGTGTCGGTCTCTCGTCCTCACTCTCTATCCCTCTGTCCTTAACTCACTCTATCCCTCCGTCCTTAACTCACTCTCTCCATCTCACCTCCTCCTTTCTTTTTTCCTTACACTCTTCCTTTCCCACACTCGGTCTCCATTTTCCCCTCTCATTGTCTGTGTCTTGTCTCCCCCCCCCCCCCTCCCTTTTCTGCAGCTTCGAGTGTCTACTGGAAGCTGCATTTTTCTGTTGTTACCTCATTGTGGTAGTAAATAATCCGTTATGGCTTCCAGATGACCCCCCCCCCCCCCCCCCCCCCCCCTGCCTCTGTCCCTCTAGGGAGTGGAGGTCTGGGCTAGCTAGGTCAGTTACCTACTGTAACTATCTAGCAGACGGCTAGCCACAGCTGCTTGTTTGGAGATTCTCCATTACTTTGTGTCTCTCTTCCTCTGTCTCCGTCGCTGTCTCTCTGTCTGAATATGTGTCATCTACTAATCTTCTGTTGGAAATTGCGATGATCCATCAGGAATTTCAAATGTAATGTGCATTTAAGTTCTCTTTCCCTTACATAAACGCACAGCACGTAGACACCCCACGTAGACAGAAACTGCATAGTCATCAGCTTCAAACACACACACACACACACACACACACACACACACACACACACACACACACACACACACACACACACACACACACACACACACACACACACACACACACACACACGGTAATACCCTTGGCTGAGGCCAGAATGTGAACGTCGAGCATGTGATTTGCGGCTAGCTAGCGTCTATTAAGTGAAGGCACTTGCGTGTAGTTAGCGCATTTCCCCGCTGATGGTTCCGGAACTCTGCTGGCCCTGTTTCGGCCCCAATGTGGGCCAGACCTGGCTTGGCCAAACCAGTCCGGCCCTGAGGATTAGCTGGTTCTGGCGTCATGCACGTTTTTCCAGTTAGTGTGTGTGTGTGTGTGTGTGTGTGCTCGCTCCACATATGTATATATATGGGTCATATGGAAGACTTTCTCTGTTTTGGGAAATCTGTTCCAATTGCATCTGTATGTATGTGTGAGCGTTTCACACGTACGTACAAGCTCACAGTGAGCCTGTGTTCATGTATTTGCAAGGTGGGAGTGTGTGTGTTTTGATAAGCATGAGATTATGTAGGTATGTTGAAAGGAAGGGTTGTTCTTTACATGTTTATGTAAGCATGACTTTTGGGTGTTGTATATAGGTGTGTATGTGTGTGAATAAGTCTTAGTGTAGTATTTAAGTTTTCTAAAAGGGTGTGTACCCTTTCACAGTATCTTTAAGTTATGTAGTCGAGTAGCTGTCTAACCATTTGTCCACTACGGTCTGTGTGTTTGAGTTGTGTGTGCCTGTGACTGTACGTCAGAGTTTGGTATGACTGACATATCATCATGGCTTGGCAGCTGTTGTCATCACACACACACGCACACACACACTTCTTCAGCACAGTTTCTCAGAAGGAGTGACACACCTTGCCATGGCAACCGTTGCCATGTTTGGTCCAAGCAAGTGTATTTTGATGGACCCTCAAGATAAGCGCTCCAACACAAGTTTTTTTCTGTGTGTGTGTGGTACATAACAATGAATTTCGCAGGACATGAGCTGCTACTGATCCTCGTGAGTAGTGCACTCAAGGGAGCATGGGTTTATGTGTGAGCACTGCGTTTTGCATTAAGGAACTTTTTGGAAACATGCGTGAGCCATACGCTTCAGTGACCGTTATCGTACGTACGCTATAAAGGCTTCCAGTGTGATGCTTCGAATGAGGTGAATGGCTTCTGAGTGTAAAGTCTTCTCAGGGAGACATTGCTGTCAATTGTTAACAAAAGGTAGAAGAGTTTACAATAACCGAGATCAATGAGAGGCCGAAAGTGAGCTTTGACATGAAAAACAAGGTTTTGCAAGCACAGCGAATCAAATACTTTGTTGAGGTTGAAAACGGATTCGATTTGGCTGCTATAATGTCTTAAAACCAAACAAAAACAAAAGGCAGCTTATTCGTGTACTTTTAGAAAGAACATTTCCCGTAGTTTTGCCCTCTAGAAAAATACTTACCGGCCTTCTTGTTTGGTACTCTTGAGTGTTCTTTTGGCCCAAGTTGTCTCTTAACGGTGGCCAAGAGCTTCTGGCAGGAACAAAAGGAGACCTTTCTGAGAAAGGTTCAAAAAGCTAATATTCCCTACTTTTAAATTCACTACTCTGCAAGATAATATTAGCATAGCTTGCTGGCTAACAACAATGTAACATTAGCATGTGCAAGCAGACAGATGTACTGTGATATTGCATTGGAAAAAGTATGATGCATGCTATTCTATATATTTAGGTCTGAGTTCGCAGCGCTAAACGATTTACTATTTCGTCATAGCAGACACTTTTATCCAAAGCAAGTGACCAAAGAGCACATTTTGAATACAGTTGGTGGTTGATTAACAGCATTTTTCTCAAAGATGCAGTGCAGTCTCTCAATGGCTCATCTCCATCCATGCTGCATATAAAACATAATAACCTAATGGTAATATCAGATGTGGCGACCCTTGTAAAGTTGATTTGGTGTTGATGGGGTTCTTTGCTGACTACAGGGAAAGGTTCCCCAGAGTGACGTTTAGCTATTGGCCGCTGGTCCTTGTGAACGCTGATGGTGGGGGCAGTGGCAGCTTCAGACGATGTATAATTTGTGCTGTCTGTTGTTTTGTTACCTCTAGATTTCCCTACACATGTTTAGCATATTAACAACTTTTTTATTCAATGGCACCATTGTTCTTTGGAAGCTTAAATGAGGCCAGGCTGCAGACCTGGTGTTTATGTCTGCCACTTTTCTTATTTATTGCATTTACATTTTATCTTTAATCGTTCAGGCCTGTTGGTGCTGTGAATCTTAAGCTATGGGAGCTGAAGAAGACCAAAAATAAGCACTACAGTGCATTGAGCGCATACCATAACAGATGTATATCTGTTTAAAGTTTGAGAGAGGCACAGCGCGTCTGTGTGTGTGTGTGTGACTGTGTGTGTGTGTGAGAGATCATTTAAGGTTTGCTCAGCCCAGCGTGTGTGGAGAGGGAGTGTTGAGTTCTGAGTGGCCTGTTTGTTTTATATCAGCAGGCATTTCCGTCTCTCCACGGCGGGAAAAGTATCTTTCCTACACAGCACCGGGAGATTCTGTGGAGTCATGGCAACCAGACAAGTTCTGGCGATGATTGGCTGATGAGGGATAGCAGAAATGGGCTATGGGTGCCAGCTATTGGCCGCCTGTCAATTTACCACCACCACCACATGAACGCACACACGCGATCACACACATACACACGCGTACACCAACGCCATGCTGCGTGAATGTGCATAACAGATGTTAGGCAGAGAATACTCCTTTTGTTAATCAGAGGCCATGTAAAGCTGACACACTGTGTGTGCTGTGTATGTGTGTGTGAGTGTGCATATGGGCCAGCTTGTCTGAAGGCTATTAATATAAGTCTAGACTAATCCCTTTTATGAAAGACCTTGTACTGTACAGCCGTCAGTGGTGCTGTGAAGGAATCGCCTCATTTAAAGAGCAACATCGTACACCTGAACGCCTGCGTTCTTCACTACGTTCCTTCTTCTCAGTATCGGAACAATCGGGGTGTCAGTGTAGCGAACGGACCCTCACTGCCGGCCAATCGAGGTCACGCTAGGCATGCTGGGATCACGGAAACCAGGAAGTGGTTGGATTGCCCTCCCTCACAAATGAGGGAAATGCTGACTTTGGTGTTGGCTGTAGACGGGGATATGGGAGTGCCGTCGACCCCTCCTCTTCCACCTCACCCCTCTACTCCTTCCCTCCCTCCCTCCCAAGTCCTTCTCTCTGTATCGTATCCATGGTGATAACAATAATTAATCTGCATTCCCTGCGTCCTGTGTAGCGAGACTGTTATAGATCAAAGTTTTGCTTACACTCTCGCTCTCTCATAAAAAATTATATAAAAAGCCCTTTTGGCCCATTATGGCCACCAGAGGTAAAGCAGGGGGTTCTGGGTGGGTAAAAAAGGCAGGAAACCAGGCCCTGACCGCTTGTGGTTTCTTTTGTGAGCAATCCACCGAGAAAAACCCAAACCTTAAGATGAACAATTCCTCAATCATCTCCCAACATTAATCTCTTGATAAGGAGAAGTTGTTTTTCAGGAAAGGCCAACATGGAAACACTAAACTAACATTTTATCGACCGCCTGAATAAATCTTGCTAGACTGCTGGAGGCCACTTATCACAAAGATATTGTGATTAATAAAAAAAGTGTGGCTCAAACGATTGCTTTCGTTGCAATCCTTTACTCAAACATAAACGTTGTCCTTCTCTCCCCCATTGTACTTTTTAATCTACGTAGCCTATATTTCTTTTGCAGTCTTTTTTGCTGAACTAATCTGGCTTGCAGTCGGATTGTCTTCTGGTAGCCACTTATAGGTTTCTCCTCTGGTCTGGATGAGAACTGTTAGCATCTCTAACCATCTCTCTCTCTCTCTCTCCATGCAGCGCGACCCTTCACCTCCAAGGTGAAGCAGATGAGGCTGCACAAGGAGGACTTCGAGATCCTCAAGGTGATTGGACGAGGAGCCTTCGGAGAGGTAATGCACTTCCTGTTACTGTGTTATTTTTAGGGTTTAGGGTTTTTCAAGTCATTAAGCACTATGGTTCCAGTCTGCCAATGAAGGTCACCGGAAAGTTTGCCGAACAAATGTTTTGAAAGTTATTTTCAGACAAGTAAAATATCTGAAATACCTAAAGATATGTGCCATGAAAGTTCTCACCTCCACTTCGAATGTTTATTTCTTCCTCTTTACATGTAACCGTATTAAATGGTGTTTGGCTTTCTCCTGCGGGAAGGTGCCCCACACTGAGAACAAAAACCTTCTGACAGGACCATTTAGCTCTATTGTTCGTTTGTTCTCTTTTTTTTTTTTCTGTCTTTCTTTCGGAAATCCCTGGTCACATGGTCTCTTGGAGTGATGTCATGGTTTGGGAATGCAGGAGCAACAGGTAGCAACAGAGGTGGTTGTCAGTCACCCAGCAGCGAGCACTGCGTCCCCAACTACACACTACTTTGTGTAATGTATTGAGTGCATTATACTTATTTAGGTTGTTTTTCTCTTTTTTATGAATGGTAGAGTTTGGTCCGTACCCTATAAATAACAATTGACACTTGATTGTTAAGGGAATTAAATCAAAGCAGGTCCCCTATTGTTTCTGTAACGTTTTTTTTTTTTTCTCAAATTCTGTAAAAGTCATTCTGCAGCCTATACCGTAAGTCGAAAAACTCTTGAAATATTCAGGTATGGTTACCCACAACCCCCACTACCCATAAACCCAAAGGTGGTGCTATTGTAAAAAAATCATGAATTAGGCTTATTTCTCCTCACCAGATTGACCTGGACTCAAAATTCTTTCATAATATTAGTCCCTAGAATCAGATGCATCTATAAAACCCCGGGTCTTATTATTATTGTGGTACTGCACCCAAAAGTGGCGCTATTTAAAAAAATATATGAACTACCTTGTTTCTCCTTACTAGATTTACCTGGACTCAAAATTCTTTCATCATATTAATCTCTTAAATCAGATGCATCTTTTTCACCCTGGACTTCTGCTCTAAAAATGTTTACTTTTCCCACAATTTCATAGAAAAGCCAAATGGCCACAGTCTCAACCCATTTTGCCTATAAGACCATTTTGTTATTGTATAACTACCATACTGCTATCACTAGGTGTATACCATTAACATTGCACATTTTCCGATCTGTACTCTTTTAAGAAAGCCCTTAATTCTCTTGTGAAATGTGTGCTTGGAGTTTTCTTGATGTTTTGTGCTTGTCAATCGACATTTTCACCACGTGAATGAGGCTTCAGTTTAGAATGTCAGTGGCTCAAATGGAAAATGCCGTGTACTGGTGATCCTTAGGTTGAGAGTTCGAATCCTGATTCCCATTCATTATTTTCCAAGAATCGGACTGCCAAGACACAGTATGGCTTTAAGGGGAACTTCTTCGTTAACCATTTTTCCTTCATAATGTCATATTAATATTTCTTCCGTTAGTGTTCTTGACTACAAATGTTTAATTTCCCCAGAATTTCAAAGACTTTTCAGGTACCGGTATATGCTTTGAAGAAAGCCCTTAATTCACTTGAGAAATGTGTGAATGGAGTTTTCTGGATGTTGTGTGCTGATGAATAGACATTTTGACCATGTGAATGTGGCTGCAGTTCAGGTTTATAAGTGGAACATCTTTCCTTAAATATTTTGCTTGGACCCCGTTAATCACAGCTTGCGGTTATACTGTATTTATAATCATGTATGCCTCGATTTTGGAAGCATAACGTATAGTTATTTTGTTGGAAGTAATGATTGAGCAATTGTTTAGTAATTTATTTAAAAAGTACTTTGAAAATCAGGATTTTAAAGTACTACAGCTCTCTTGAGTCCTCTCAATATGGCATTGGCAACCAACCCTATAGTATATAAGTCTGTTTCATACGTTCCAGCTGCATCCAGCGAGTACATCGTAAACGCAGAAAACTTGTTAAATCTAGAACAACGAAGTCAGCTTGATGTCCTTTCTGACAGCTGTTTGGGCAGTTGAGGCGGCCTTTTCTATTTCATAAGCTGTTGTATGTGTTCTTCAACCGCTTTACGTCTTGTAGAAAAGTCCTTTCTGAGTGAATGTCATATTTACTGTAAAGCTGGTGGTGTCGTAGGAGTCAGCAGCCGCTGTGGGCTGAATGCTACTGTGGCATTTCTGTGGTAATGTCACCGTTACTTGATCCTGGAAGAGAAAATATAGAATTCAAGTGGTGTGTGTGTGTGTGTGTGTGTGTGTGTGTGTGTGTGTGTGTGTGTGTGTGTGTGTGTGTGTGTGTGTGTGTGTGTGTGTGTGTGTGTGTGTGTGTGTGTGTGTGTGTGTGTGTGTGTGTGTGTGCTATTATGGGATGTACTGCACCTCACAGAGACTGTGTAGGTTTTATACACACAACGGCTGACGTGCAGATAGAATTACATGGCAACACACAAACACTGCTAGTGCACCAATGCACACTCACATACGTACAGAGTAATACAATGTGCAGGTCAAGTGCTGTGTAGGGGGCACAACATATAGTGCAATAGCAAATGTACACAGCATTAGATTAAAAACACACAGACAAACACTCACATTCAAAATACACACTCTCATTTAAAATACACACACACACATTCTCAGTGAAAATACATATACTGTGTATAAATAAATACATACAATATTGTAAAATTAACAAACACATGCATACTGCATGGGGGCCGAACCCACCCACCCACAACCCACACCCCTTTGGCCAGGTGCCCAGGGACTCGGGCCCCTCCTCCCAGCCTGGCGCAGGTTTTACTGGAGCTCTGGGTTACATGAATTAACCTCGCCACAGGGCCTCCATGTTTTAACCCTCAGTGTGAAATACCTGCAACCCTCTGATGAGGTCTGGCCCTTCTCTCACACAGAGAGAGAGAGAGAGAGAGAGAGAGAGAGAGAGAGAGAGAGACGTATTTGTTGATGCTGCAGATGAGGCCAAATAAAATGATTGAACAAAAACATACTGATGAGTACCAGTACTGAGTGGCCGCTTGCAAAATAACCTGTCCTTTATACATAATTATTTTTGAAACTTATAATTTCTTACAGATCCTCCCAAATCCATTCAGAGACGCCCTCACGAGGAGCACACACTGTGACTTCATTGTGTTTGTGTGCCAGTATTTACATGTAGTATAACCAACTCCCAGGGCTGCATTGTGGTAATACGAAACCCTGCTAGTCTGTGTTGTGACTGCTGCCCTATATTAATTAGGGAATTAGCATGGGTTAGCTCGTAGCATTCCCTGTTGTGCTGCCATTTGACTGTGAAAGGGTCAGTGCTGTTAGCATTTCAAATTTAAATGTTAGCATCTCTGTTTCTACTTCATGATTTCTCTTGATGGAGTCCAGTGACCAGAATAGACCAAGAAGAAGTGAAGCAGAACATCGCTTAGCAGAGATATTTTATCTGCTGCTCCTTGTGTCGCAACAGGGAGTCTTTTTTGAACCGCCGAGAGTCTGAGGGTAAGGGTTGGGGAACAATGGCTGGCATCCGTCCGTGAGTTCATTTGTGGGCAACGCGTACGTGCGTCGGTTCTCCAGAACCCGACGCTGCCGGGGTGTGCCCGGTGGTCCTGCCCAGCTGCAGAGATGGCCGGATTAGCCCAGACTCTTTCCAGTCATGCATTATTCCCGCATGACGGGAAGAAATCCATTCATCCAATTTTAATGTGTATTAAAAAAAAAAACAGCATCTGGCCTCGCTTGTGACAATAATCGGTTAAAGCGAGTCGGATCAAAGTTGTTGAGACAATTTATGAATTTGCGCCAAAAAAAAACCAGCTAGTTTACATACGTTTTGGGGACCGTGGATGGGATTCCCAGAGAGGAGCAACGTCGACGGAGAGATGAGGTGGAGAACGAGTAGAGGAAAGATGGAGACACACAAACAACAGGTCGCTGCCAAGAACAGTCTGCTCCTCCTCCCCTCTCCTCCTCCTCCTCCTCCTCCCCATTGCGGGGTCCATCTCTCCTCCGCAGAGGGAAGACGGGGGAAATCCAAACAGTGCAGGAATGTTATCATTGTATTGCATTAGCAGCGTTTCCCGGCGCATTTAATAGATTGCAGACTTATGCAGCCTGCATGGACGCCTAGTGTCCACATGCGTGTGTGCATGTGTGTGTGTGTGTGTGTGTTTGCAAATTGTATATTGTCTATTCATATTTTCAGTGTCAGGGTTATTGATTTTTTTTTTCACACTTTTGACCAAGTGAGATACAATGATGTGGTCTTATTTTTGTTTATCTGTGTATGAGTCCATAAATGTACCTTTTGGTTTCTTCTTATTGACGTATATACAAAAAATATACCTTCAAGATAGTTTTTTTGATGAAAAATTAGCTAGTCGGCATTCAGAGGGTGGCGGTTTAAGGTTGATAGGCATGTCCTCTGAATCAGTAGAATCAGGTCCGTTGCCTCAGCAGATAGATACATGACTATCTTTAATATATCCGCCTTCAAATGTTGATGGTTGAAAGGATATGTTTAAATTTAGGTATGTGTGCCTGTGCATGCGTGTTTGCGTGCGTGCGTGCGTGCGTGCGTGCGTGCGTGCGGCAGTCGGACAGCAGCTCCATTTCTAATCGTCCAAGGACCATGATCACTTCCAAGAGCCTGTTTTCGCCTTCGTTAACGCCCATACATGGAGAAAATGTAACTCAAACGGTATCATACCATCTATGTTGTCATCTTTGCACTCCTAGGGTTACCTTTTAAAAGACATGGAGGACTACAGGGAGTCCAATATAACCTGCGTCTGTCAGAACAAGGAACAGCCTTGAATTCACGTGATGCAGTTAAAACACGCATGTTTCTAACTCTTCTCTCTCGCTCTCTCTCCTTGCCGGTCTAGGTTGCCGTGGTGAAGGTGAAGAATGCAGACAAGGTGTTTGCCATGAAGATCCTCAACAAGTGGGAAATGTTGAAAAGGGCTGAGGTGAGCGCCGTGCGGAACGCCGACCTAACCAGTAAACAGCACCAGTCGTGATCAAATGGGAAATGATCTGTGAAGCACAACAAGTCTGCCACTTCCTCCAACAAACTATTTTCCAGATTGGCAGTTTTATGGGCTGCTCACACTAGCCCGATAGAGTGTGATGTGGGTATTGACAACGATGGAACGTTGAAATTCGTAGGCGGGTGTTCTCCTGTTAAAAAATGCTGGTTTACTTATCCTTCGACGAATGAGTCAAATCATTATGGTGCACCAGTCTTTATCAATGACGGAGCGAAGGGCTGACGTATATATTTTCATTCAAGATGTATACGTTTTAGATGTAGTATACGCCCATTGACAGTAAACAAGAAAAGCCTAACCCAATCCTATGAAATGAGCAGATCCCGTCTGGTTCTGTGTTTCCCACGCAGGACATGGTTTGGCCCAAAGAGCTTGTGGTGCCTCCTGCCAAATGACCCGATTGTTTGTTTTTATTGAACATTCTTAGGAAAATGAAACCCCTCGTTGTTTCATGTGAGTTACTGAACACGCGGCAAATTGGCAACAAGTTAGATCTTGTTTGTCTGAGGGTCATCTAACCAGGCGTAAGAATGATTGATTTTTATCTGTTGACGATCAAGAGAAAGGCCAACCGATCAATAACCCCGCCCCCTCCGATCAGCGGCTGGCTCCTACTGGCCGAGACAGATGTCACTACAGATGGATGCTTTTCCTATTGACCTCTATTGTCATTCGGAACACTTCCCCACAGTGGGCTTTGAGTCCTCTTTCATTGATCCTGATCATGCAGTACTCAGCTGAGTGTCCTTTTGTGTCATCGATACTGGTATTTTTAAATGAGTCAAACCATTATAATCCATGTGGTCATATCATATTTTACATGATATGATATTCTTGAGCTTAAACTACTAGGGCTAGTATATTATTAGTTTACCAACATATTGCCAGCACTTACTGCAAGCTATCTTGGCATGTTTGCATATTGAAAACCCCACTGTACACATCGGAGATTCTTTATTTCCCTGGCTCTGCCAAATGCACGCACGCACTCACGTGTTTGACATGTTTCCGATGTGTGTTTATCGTGAGTTTGACATGTCGGTCCCCTCCCCAGACGGCGTGTTTTCGGGAGGAGCGGGACGTGCTGGTGAACGGGAACAGCCAGTGGATCACCACCCTGCACTATGCCTTCCAGGATGACAACAACCTGGTGCGTGTAGAGAGAGAGAGAGAGAGAGAGAGAGAGAGAGAGAGAGAGAGAGAGAGAGAGAGAGAGAGAGAGAGAGAGAGAGAGAGAGAGAGAGAGAGAGAGAGAGAGAGAGAGAGAGAGAGAGAGAGAGAGAGAGAGAGAGAGAGAGAGAGAGAGAGAGAGAGAGAGAGAGAGAGGCTGTGAACATGAGAGGCTACGGTGGCTGAGATGGCCCACAGTGTCCGCAGCCAAACACTTTGTGAGGAATGTCAACTGGCCATAAATGAGTCGTATCTAACGTCCACACACTTTCACGCATCTCTAGTCCTCTCTGCCCTACTCAACCCCCGCAGCCCACCAAATACCGACCCGACCGCCAGAGCACACATAACACACTGTAGAGAAACAATATATCATCGAACTGGAAAAGGGTTCTCTACCTCAAAGAACCCTGGCGAGAACCCCTTGTTACAAATACCTTCCAATACAGAATACGGGGACATTTCCATTGAATTTCCTCGCCAAAATAAACTCCTTTCTTCCAAAATTTACTCAATCATCCTTAAGGGCAAAGAAAGGACACACACAGCAACCTCGTTGGCCGAGAGCCACGCCTGCTCCACTTTGATTGGCTGCTGCCGTCCATCATTGAGGACAGTCCCCTCCCCCTCCTCTATATGAACCCATGGTCATGGGGGAGGGAGGGAGGGGGGCAGTGGGGGGGGGGGGGATTCCGGGGGTTCCTGTCATTCCATTTCTAACATTCTAGAACAACAAATGGCCGCCTTGCGCTGGCCTCCCCTTCGGGCTTTAGAAAAACATGCTGCCACCTCGCACACGGCTATTTATAGGAGCCATTGCAATGCTCACAGAAAGGGGGAGAGGTTTTATTTCGTGCTTACATTGTGGGGAGTCCTACAGTACATTCCTTGGGTAATACACACTGCGATCAGGGGGAATGAAAGGGGTTGGGAGAGTGAGCGTGGGGATGAAAGATAGGCGGGATGACGGTGATGTTCCGGCCTCCCCGTCTCTCTTGGGTGTGTGTTCCTCTCCCTTGTATCTCTATCCCTTATTATCATTGTAAAGGGACACCCACGTTGCCAACCTGTAGTGGCATCATGTAAAGAATACAGTGGATATCACTGGCACATTGACAGGACTGTAGATTCATGGGCACTGTCCTTTTTAAATGAAGGAACTATCTGCGTGTCCCCGTGTCGGTCTCTAGTACCTGGTGATGGACTACTACGTGGGCGGGGACCTGCTGACCCTGCTCAGTAAGTTTGAGGACCGGCTGCCGGAGGAAATGGCCCGCTTCTACCTGGCGGAGATGGTGCTGGCCATCGACTCTGTGCACCAGCTGCACTACGTCCACAGGTGAGTGTGTGTGTGTGTGTGTGTGTGTGTGTGTGTGTGGGGGGGGGGGGGGGGCTGTGTGGTGGCTGTTAACAATCTCAACCAACTACAATATAGCCATTGGTGAGACAGTTCATATCTTTTTTGTTATGTTGACGTGTGTGTGTGTGTGCGTGTGCGTGTGTGTGTGTTGGAATGACGAAAGGTCTAAAGGGATGTAGAGTAAGGTGTCTTTGCTTATGAAAGAGTTGTATTGTAGGGGAAGTGGGTTATCTTCACCATACAACTATAACTCTCTTATTTACGGCTGCGGCCTGTCATTGCTCGAGCCCTTCCAAACAAATCGTACACAGACATAAAGTATGTACCCCAACATATAGCCCCCTCAACGCCCCTACAGTCATTGTCTCTGCGCTCCACAACCGCTACCTCAACCGCCCCTCAAATGTGACCGGCTATCAAATGTGACCGGCTATAAGATTCCTAGACTTGCACTGTGAGAGAGCAGGGGAGAACTATACACGGATATAGATAGGCATGTATATTTCTAGAGCAGAGAGAGCATGGGAAACAGCCAGAGAGACAGGGATGCTGAGCCACTAATTGTATGGTGGTGTCTGGGGGCTGTGGGTGGGGGTTAGTGGCAGTAGCGCGGGGGGGGGGGGAGGCTGGATGGGGGGTGTGTGATGTTTCTCTTTGAGGACCTCTTTGGGGACTGTAATGACCGGGTATTGACAGGGGTGTGGTTGGGGGTGTGGTCTCCATCCATCCCCCTCTCGCATGCTGACACACACCCACAGTCATACATGCTCACAACCCATACACACAGACACACACACACGCACGCGCGCGCATGTGCGCGCGCCAAACTGCAGGAAATTAGAGATTTGCTCCCTGGAAAGGGTGGAGAAAACCCTGCAAGTCCCAAGAGAGGGGAGTTTCTGTGTGTGTGTGTGTGTGTGTGTGTGTGTGTGTGTGTGTGTGTGTGTGTGTGTGTGTGTGTGTGTGTGTGTGTGTGTGTGTGTGTGTGTGTGTGTGTGTGTGTGTGTGTGTGTGTGAGAGATGTGTATATATTCTGGACCCATTTTGTAGTTTAGATTATTGCAGTGTTCCTGAGATGTGTGTGTGTGTGTGTGTGTGTGTGTGTGTGTGTGTGTGTGTGTGTGTGTGTGTGTGTGTGTGTGTGTGTGTGTGTGTGTGTGTGTGTGTGTGTGTGTGTGTGTGTGTGTGTGTGTGTGTGTGTTCGCCCACGTGTGATGACGGGTGTGTATTTCCAGCCCTCATGACTCAACGGACAAATGAATTGAGGCTGTAATTTGAAGACCTCTGGTCTGTTCACGGGTGACTTTCCCCTTACACCAAACACACACAACCCATAAGGCCTCTGAATGGCTCAGCCATGGGGCCTTTTAAAGCCCATTCTCTTACTGGATGGCAGTTCAATACCCAGAATTCTTTGCAGACCTCTCTAGTCTCTCTATTCTGCCTGTTTGTTTTGACACAGACTCTGACAAATAGGCCATCTAATGACGTAGAGGTTTTTAGGTGAGCCAGAGAATAAGTTTATTTACCTTTATGTATTTTTATGTCTACTTATTTTTTATCCTATGGTATGGTTTCCCTTGGTAACAAATAGTTTGTGTGTCTCATCTCCCAGTACGGGATGACAGATGTTTCAATAGGACGACCCGACATGAACTGAATCAGGGCATCTGTCTGCCCCCTGTGTGTGTGCCTTTTGTGGTAGAGACTTTTGGAGAAATTACATCGGGGGTGGGCAGAGAGTGACCAGTGTGTGTGGGGGTCAGTGAGTAATGAGGGGTCGAGGGATGGAAGAGGACTGGTGTGTGTGTGTGTGTGTGTGATGAAAGAGTGGGGGAGAGAGAGTGGTAAAGCGTTGCTGACAGGTAACATCTGTTTCAGGGGGCATCCCTCCGTACTGTAGATTGCATGGCAGCTCAGTGTGTGACAGTGGCTGTGTATTTGTGTGTGTGTGTGTGGGAGTGAGACTGTGTGTGTGTGTGTGTGTGTGTGTGTTTCTGTTTGTGCCACTGGGCAGTGATGCGTGTGAATAGAGACATGTGTTGAGTTATTGATCCCGTCGGCGGGTGTAGCCACAGCCTGCAGATGCGAACAAAGACACACACACACACACACACACACACACACACACACACACACACACACACACACACACACACACACACACACACACACACACACACACACACACACACACACACACACACACACACACACACACACACACACAGCAAGTGATCGTGTTGTAGTTAATTGCCCACTTGCCTCTCTGGTCTCCCGCTTTGTGGAGGATGATCCAGGTGGATAAGGTCATTAGATTCAGCCTTGATAAAATGGATAAGAAATAAAACACGCTGAAACCTATCCCGAAATGGTTGTCTTCAGTGTGTATGTGTGTGTATTCGCACATGTCTGTCTATGTGTCATGCGTGCGTGCGTGCGCGTGTGTCCATGTGGCTAGCTCTCCAGATGGGTCTCCCAGATGGAAGTGGCGGTCTTAGGGCAGATTAGCGCGCTCTATTCTGGGCCCCGCTCGGCTCCTTAAGACCAGGGATGGCTCGCTGACACAGTAGCCTAGTTGGCCCCGACTACCTAGCTTAGCCTGGGTTAGCCGTTGCCCTAGCCCAGCTTAGCCTTGACTTGTAGCTTAGGGCTAGCGGGCCTTGCCTTTAACGTTACGATGCTGTTGTGTTTTCTTTTTCTTCAAAGTGGTTGCCTTCTAGTCGCCGCTGAGCTGTAGGAATTAAACTGGCGGCCCGAGCGACTACGGTTAATCATTACAGAGAGAGGTGAAAGAGAGGGGAGAGGGAGGGAGGGAGGGGAGAGACATGAAGGGAGATGCTAAGTCGGAGAGAAGAGACGACAAAGAGAGAGAGAGGAAAGAACACATGTATAAATGCTATATAAATGACCAAGGAGAAACGCGATGGAAATTGAGAATAACAAATTGCTTGCAAAAATAATATTTATTCAAAAATACAAATGGAGGGTTATGAAAGGAGTGTCAGGGAAACCAAAAGGGGGGGCAGTGGTGAAGGTAGTGGTCGCGGTGTTGGCTGTGGTCGTAGTAGTTGTGCTATTTGTCGCAGTGCTGGAAGCAGCCCTGTTTGTTTGATCTGCACTCATTACCAGCTCAGGGACCAGGCTGAGTACTAAATGGTTTATCAAGGACCGCGCCCCTCCTCTCCTCCAACCCTTACAAAGCTGTCTGGCTGCTGTACACACACACACACACGCACACACATGCACACGGCACGCACACTGGCACACAGACTGCAGCGTGTGCTGTGGTAGCCATGTTAGCTCCCCATGGTAGATATCCAGGAGAGCCGTGCCGCTAAGCTAACGCACTGGTCTTAATTTGCTGTGGTGCGAACGTAATTCACTGCTAAGTATGTACTTTTTATAGGGCTACCATGTTGACCTAAAGAGGCTTCTAGGAACTTATTGTTTTATTGCACACTGGGCCTTTCTGTGTTGACGCACTGAAGAGCAACACACACTGTTTGTTTGTATTGTAATAATAATAATAATAAATGAAATTTATATAGCGCTTAATATGGTACTCTAAGACGCTTTTGTAGTTGTGTGTTCTTTTTTTTTTGGTGTTTTAAAGTCCCCAGGACAGCGAAGTCCAACTACCAGGTAGTTATGTGAGTACGCAGTGACATCGCTACACTGCGATGGGGGTGCTACACTGTCATGTTTGTATGAAGGAGATGAGGTAGGAGGAATATAGTAGCCAGCTCTGTCTGTCTTTGTGTCACACCTTTAACCACTCATTTGTTTGTCCATCCGTCAATCTATCCTACCAGTTTATCCTCCTGTCCATAAAAGCACAAAAAGCCAATATAAAGTATCTATAAATAAAAACACCACCCTTCCTTATCTACATCAAGCAAACAAAGACACCAATTAAGTCACCATGGAACCCCCCCCCCTTCCCCCCTCCCTGCACTTCATTTGCCTATCCTTGGACCCGCCTCCTGCTGAGTGGGCCATGCCCCACCAGGAGACCGAGAAGCCCACCTAAAGAGTTGAACTAAGGTGGTCCAATACACTCCAGCACCTGTCAGTCAAACACCACCTGTTAGTACCCCCTGGGGTCCGACCCCCTCCTCCAGTGCCAGTCCCCCCCCCCCCCCCCCCCCCCCCCAAGCATGCTGTTCGCTCTGGTACATTCAGCCCCTATTTAGCTAGCTAGCACCTTGGATAAATGTCTGATTTAAGCCACTATGTGGCTGTGATATGCTCCTTGTTATTTAATATAACAATCATTTAATTGTTCCTTTATTTTTTCCTTAAATATATTCATGTATGTTTATGTCCCCTGACTTCCTTCCCTGTTGTCTGAAATCATGAGGATATTAATTTCCACAGCAAGGAAAGCGCTGGGTAATTGTAGCGCTGTCGAGCCTAGGAGTTATTCTGGCCTGCGATCCCACCGCACTTTGAATTACGGTTACTGCATGGAGGAAGGGGAGAGAGAGGGAAGGGAAGGAGGGAGGGGGGGGGGGGGGGGGGAGGTTTGAGTGGTTAGCATTCATACAAACGCTGCCGTATTCAAATCTCACACACGATTCCTCCCATTTGATCCGCGTGTTGGAAAGGGGGTCAGGGCGGACGTCCAAAAAATGGCCGACTTTCTACGGAATACGTCAAAGCGGTTTTAAATAAAAATCTCAGAGATTTGTGCTGTGCTGTATCTGGCCAGGTAGTCATGCGTATTCGGTGAGAGGAATAGTTTGGGGATTCGGTAGGACCCGTCCTTTTTCTCTGGGTTTATGTCTGGCACAGCGCACTCCGTAGAGGGGAGCAGAGGGAGGGGGAGGATTAGCGCTGATGTCCCCACGTGTCTGACGGCGCTAAAGGTCACGTTAGCCATGAGTGTCACCGCCGTTCAGGTGATCTCGCCGCTGATTCACGACATTAACAGTTATGACCGACTGGAAGGGCTTTTGCATGGGCTTGTGTGGCTATTGCAGGGTTGAGGGTGACACACACACGCACGCACGCGCGCGCGCGCACACACACACACACACACACACACAGAGACACAGAGACACACACACACACACACACACACACACACACACACACACACACACACAGAGAAACACACACACAGAGAAACACACACACAGAGAAACACACACACACACACACACACACACACACACACACACACACACACACACACACACACACACACACACACACACACACACACACACACACACACACACACAGAGAAACACACACACACACACACACACAGAGAAACACACACACACACACACACACACACAGAGAAACACACACACACACACAAACACTTAACAATCTGGTCTGTTTATAAGATGGAGGAGATGTCTGTGTGTGTGTACCTTGCTGTGGTTAATTTCCAGCAACAACAATGTCATCTGGCTAATGCGCCCAATTGGGGGAAATTACAGTTGATTGCATATCAAATATTTGTGTTATTACAGTGAGTTATTATACACAAACATGACATGAGGAAATGAAGCCAAATTTCCCCAGGTGCTACTTTTTCATTTCATGAAGACCGGGGGGAGGGGGTGTGTGGGTGTGTGTGTGTGTGTGTGTGTGTGTGTGTGTGTGTGTGTGTGTGTGTGTGTGTGTGTGTGTGTGTGTGTGTGTGTGTGTGTGTGTGTGTGTGTGTGTGTGTGTGTGTGTGTGTGTGATGAACGCCTGTGCACAGACGGGTCCCCTGGGTGCTGTTGCGTTTGGAGGAATCTATCATTGGTCTTATCCTCTTGCTTCTCTCAGGACTGCGCACTCAATTTGTCTCCTCTCTGTCTCCTTCACTCCCCCCCCCTTCCTCCCCCTCCTTGATTCTGCTTTCTCTCTCTCTCTCTTTCCCTCTACTTATTTTTTTTATTTTGACCCTTTTTATCACCATGTTTATCTCTTTTTACTGTCTGGATCTCTACCTCTCTCCATTGGATTTATTTGATTCTCTCTCTCTCTTTCCTTCCTCAACTCTTCCCTCCTGTCCCCCCGCTCTCGCCCTCCTCACTCATGTTCTGTCTCTCTACCTCCCATCTCATCTCCTTCCTCCTCTCCTCCCCCTCCTCTCTCCTTCTCCCTCGTCCCCTCCCCTGCCTCCCCTCGCCTCCCCTCACCACCTCTTCTATCCATACCTCCTCTCCCGTCTTCTCCCCCCTCCTCTATTCTCTCCCCTCTTTCCATCTTTCCCCTTCTCTCTCCCCTCCTCGCCTCTCCACCCCTCCTCTCCTCCCTCCTTTTTGGTCTTCCCTCCTCCTCCTCCTCCTCCTCCTGCTGCAGGGATATCAAGCCTGACAACATCCTGATGGATATGAACGGACACATCCGCCTGGCCGACTTTGGCTCCTGTCTCAAGCTGATGGAGGATGGAACGGTGAGCACAGATGAAAATACAACCGTCGCACACGCACATACACGCAACACACAAATGCATGAGCTCTCAAGTTGACATAGCTCCACACACAAGGTCACACACAAATACCCCCCCCACACACACACACACACACACACACACACACACACACACACACACACACACACACACACACACACACACACACACACACACACACACACACACACACGTACAGACGCACGTACAGACGCACATGCACACACGCACACATTGTGTCCCCTACTCAAAAGCACACAACCCAAACCACATGCTCTTCCTCCTGTACCCCCCACTGGGTACCTGGCGAGGTATGTTTGGATTCTCCCTCAGCTCCCGCAGACTCTTAACCACAGCCAGACCTCTCGGAGGGAACACTAAAACACAAACCAAAACATTAGAGTCACTTCCCGTCAGCTTTAGAGCTTTCAAAGAGGAGCGGAGGAAAAGTGAACGATGAGAGACATCTTTTATTATGACAACAGCTGAGTCATTCAGGGCCATGAATCCATACTGGCAAAAAGTCAAGATGCTAATGTTTCTTTCTGTATTCAAACCACTTCCTGATATTTTCTAAATAGCAAATGGGTCAAGCAAACTTATGCTAATAATATCCCTCCAGGACTAGCCCTTTTCTTCTGATATTCAAATCATATCCTGATATTGAGCGGTTAAATAACAAATAGGTCAAACAAACTCATGCTAATATCCCTAAAATACTAGCCTTTTCTGGCTTATCATAGTAAGATTAATAATTGGCGGGTACAGGCCGAGTCAGCTGAAAGATTGCTTCCCCTTCTTTATCCCAGTAGTGCTGCGATGGGGAAATAGCTTGGTGAAGTGTTGTTCGATCTCAACCCTATGCCTTCAAGATCAGGTGTTCGATTTCCACTGGGACCACCTTTGCTTAGAATGTATGCACTCATGGTTTGGATAAAAGCAACCACACCTGGGGGCATGCCATGGGACCTTAAATGATAAACAACTACATTATACATCTATACAGATTATCTTTACGTGCATATGTGTATCGACAAATTCTACCACATCATACTACATTATAGACATGCGTTGTGTGTGTGTGTGTGTGTGTGTGGCTGTGTGTGCGTGTGTGTGTTAACACGCTCTCCCTGTGTGCCGGTGCTCCAGGTGCAGTCTTCGGTGGCGGTGGGGACCCCTGACTACATCTCCCCAGAGATCCTGCAGGCCATGGAGGACGGCAAGGGGAAGTACGGCCCCGAGTGCGACTGGTGGTCCCTGGGGGTCTGCATGTACGAGATGCTGTACGGAGAGACCCCCTTCTACGCAGAGTCCCTGGTGGAGACCTACGGGAAGATCATGAACCACAAGGTGAGCTCCAGGGAGTTTGGTTTTAGCTCCATAGGGGGTGGCGGGGTGCGTTCCAATAGTTGTCCCATAAACTGTAGCAGTTTCGACCGCCCACGCCTCAAAAATCTCCAGATGTACTCCTCAGTTGTCATGGTACCCGCCGTTCCAATGTTAGTCATAATAATAATAATGTTAATCATAACACATTTGTCACTTAGCTTTTTCTAGGTACTCAGACACTTAACATGACGCTAAACATAAAACCCGGGAACGAGAGCAAACAAACAAGTACACTGTGTTCAAACATTAAAAAGCATCTTGAGTAAGAGGCAGTCAAAGGGGAAAAGTAGTAGGTAGCCAACTAGAGGTGCAGCTTAAAGACTAATAGCACAGAGGAATGTAGGAGAACGCTTTGGAATGCACCCCAGGTGTTTGTTGTTGTTTGAGTTGGGTGATCTATGGCAATTATTTTGGTCACATTTTGTATTGGGGAATTTATTGGTAAGAGTTTTCCTGCAGAGCGGGAAATAAATCCCACAGGAATGACTGCTTTATTCATGTCTATATCAGGAAAGATAGTCACTATGGTAACGTATTTTTCCGTGCTAATTCAGCGACCTGGAACAATAGACGATGCATTTCAAGCATATTTCTGATTTCAACCAAAATCAACTATTGACCCAGGATTACACTATGTGTTTTCTATTCCAACCAAAACCACAAGTACACATAGCAACGCGTGTGCGTAGTACATCACGGGGACAAAAGTGGTCGCACTTCAGTAAGCCTCCCAACAGAAGTATTTTAATGGAGCGTAGCGGGAGACCAGACAATAGATGTTTGGTAACTGCTCATTCACGGCTGTCTTATTTTAGGACGAACCGGCGCCTTCCTCTGCCAAAGGGAGAGAGTACTGAGAGAAAACACAGCGGAGTGTATTTTTAACGGCTTTTAATGTGTTATTCACCGCCGTCTGTTCGTTATCAGCCTCATCTGCCCTGCGGTGGTGTTGTCCCACTGTGTGATCCTTTTAGAATGCCCAGACACAAAGCACTTACCGGGTATTTTGCATCTTCTTAATTGTCCCGTCCTCCTCTTTAACACACACACATCAACACGCACACACATAAACACACGCACACATTCACACATACACTAACGCATACACTAACACATGCATATGCACATAAACACGCGCACACGCGCGCACACACACATTAACACATACACATACATGTATACATTAACACACACACACACACACACACACACACACACACACACACACACACACACACACACACACATTAACACACACATTAAACCTCACAGGAGCGGTTTCAGTTCCCGCAGCAGGTAGCCGATGTGTCGGAGGAAGCGAAGGACCTGATTCGCCGGCTCATCTGCAGCCGGGAGCACCGATTGGGCCAGAATGGCATAGAAGACTTCCAGCAGCACCCATTCTTCTCTGGTACGGCCACAAGCTTCACTCGCTCGCTCACTCACTCACTCACTCACTCACTCACTCACTCACTCACTCACTCACTCACTCACTCACTCACTCACTCACTCACTCACTCACTCACTCACTCACTCACTCACTCACTCACAGCCGAAAGATTCTGGGTGTGATGTGTGAACCCTTATGCCTACCTGTAGGCCTCCTTGAGGAAGATGCCCCTACCTACCTACACCATTACCTACATATAGAGATGTACAAAGTCAGTTGGATACAAATGTAGAAATAGCAAAGTCTATCTCCGCGTGTGGATGATGTACAAGCAGTGTGAGAATGGCACAAGAACATTAGCTAAAGTGCTTGTTAGCATTCCTTCCTCATGCCAACAAGTGGTTTGAGTGCATTAGCTTGGTGCTAGCGGCGCTGGGTCGTTTCAGTAAGGTTTACAGAGCTCAGCGTCCTGTTCTGGGGGGTCTGAAGGACACACTTTATAAGTCACACGCACACACGGAGGGTCGTAAGTGCTTGGCCCCATGCTATCCCCTGATTAAGGGATAATACAACAACATAATAACTTCATTTAATAACCACCACACAGTCTAAATGTATCGACTGGAGATCTTTGTTCTGAAATAATGTCTTGAAAAGGAACTGTATGTATTATATTATTATTATGAGCATATTTTCTTTCTTTCTTGTTTTTATTGTAGTATTTTAGTATAAAACTTATGATATTATAGGCATCATTGCTGAGGTACAGGATACTTGGTGGTTTAATTTTCTCCTTTGTTATTTTAATAAAAATATTGCCCCGCTAATTCTCCACTTCTGTTCAGGCATCGACTGGGACAACATCCGCAACTGTGAGGCCCCCTACATCCCGGAGGTCAGCAGCCCCACAGACACGTCCAACTTCGACGTGGACGACGACTGTCTCAAAAACTCGGTAAGACCGCTCGGGGTCTGTGAAATGACCTCTGTAAAGCTATGCCAAGCACTCAGGGCTGTGTGTTTTCATTTTTTTTACACACTGACTCAATGTTCTCTAACCAAGTCCAGCCATCTTGGAGGGAAAACAATCCAAGTCATAGCCAACCCATTGTTCTGTTGTAAACACAATGTCACAGCTCGACAATAAAACCTGACAAAAAACGACTTCCCTGGTTCCTAAATAGGAGATCTCTCTCTCCAAGTTCCACTGCCCGACGGTACCTCCTTTTTTAGTCATGCCAGGCTTCATAGACAAATGCATCATTCACTCCTCTCTCCCTCTCTCTCTCCCCTCTCTCTCCCTCGCCTCTCCCCCCTTTAGTTTCTCGCTGTATGTAATCCTCCTTTGTTTATCTTCGAACCAGGGCTGTAGAGAAGCCTAGATTACTCTGTGAGCAAGCAAATCCATGCAAACATGTCCGCAGTGCTCATCACACACACACACACACACACACACACACACACACACACACACACACACACACACACACACACACACACACACACACACAGGGTTACGAACCACCTCAGGCTAAAAATAACATTGACGGGTTCAAAAATAAAACCTTTTATTTATGGCACACTTTAAATTACCTAAACCTTTGAAGTGGCTATTAGAGCTGTATTTCTATCAATGCTCGCAGGGATTATGTTTCGGACGGAAGCAGGGACATTTGTTAAACCCTCGGATGTGCGCTGAGAGTACATTGAACAGTTGGAATCGCCATGCCAACGCTCCATACTGGAAAAGCCTTGCAGACTGTTTACAACTGAACCTCTCAAATGTTCAGGACCGTGACCGAGTCAGGGAAATTCATGACGACACCAAGGGCTGTGCTTGAGGACATTCTCTCTCTCTCTCTCTCTCTCTCTCTCTTTCTTCCGCTCTCTCTCCCTCTCCTCTCTTCCTCCCCCATCCCCTTGATTGCGTCTCTCCGCAATGGTGACTCTGTGACCGCTAACCCTAAATGTTGTGGTTTCTCTTCCAGGAGACCATGCCCCCTCCCTCACACACAGCGTTCTCGGGTCACCACCTGCCCTTCGTGGGCTTCACCTACACCAGTAAATGGTAAGTGACACTGAACACTGACCCTGTACGTCCTTCACTTCATTTCCTCTTTCACTGAAGACAGAGAACATTCCTTTGAGCATCAGCAAGTTTGATGACCTCACAAGTAAATTCATCCTACCACAGTTCGATATGCAACCTATTAAGCAGGGCATTTTTAATGTTACTTTCATATTCGTCATAGGTCAGAGGGCAAATGGAAAACAATGCAGCTAAACCAAATGATCTTGTTTATTAGCTGTTTTTGCAGTGAAACTGAATACTTTAAAGCTTTCAATATGTTTAGAGTTGTAGGACAATCACAGTCCGGCCCCAAAACCCCTCTTGCTTCATTGTCTCCTAGGTCTACTGCTATGGTCGCCATTTTTTTTTATTTTCCATCTCTTTCGGTCGAATAGGGTGACATAAAAACGTCCAGGACGCGGTTAAAAAGACTGTCAAAGGCATCAGTTACACTTTTCTGACTTTCCTCTTGGTATGCATCGGTAGGAATACATGACAATGAGAGTAAAACAATGATTGAGTATAAATTGGAACGGCTGTCTGAAAAGGCCTCAAATGAAGTTGTTAAAAGAGGAGGAGAGTTTATTGTTCCCCGGCGAAACAGGGCTGCCCCCAGCTCACAGAAGTTCTCTCACTGACCGTGAGAAAGTTGAAAGACTATGAGTGTGTTCCCTGCTCAAGCCTCAGCGGTTTCGATCATTCTCCCTCTCTTCCTCTCTTTCTCATGCCCTTTCTTTCTCTTTCTCTGATGCTGACTTCTGCTTTTCTCTTTTTCTCTCCCCTGACCTTTTATTCCTGTCCCCCCCTTTTTAAACCATTTTTTCTTTTCATAATTTTTCCCTTCTATCACATCCTTCACAGTCTTGCTCTCTCTCTCGCTTGCTCTCTCGCGCTCCTCTTCCCCTTCTCCACCCCCCCCTCTCCCCCTATTACTCTCCCCCAATGAGTGCCCTGTCACATATCCGCTGACAGGACATTTCTTAGCGCTGTTCCTTCATCTCCTCCTCATCCTCGTCTTCCATTTCCTCCCACAACTGAGTCTCCTTTCTGTGGAAGTCTGAGCCATCCGCTAGCTCACATCGGTTCCAGTATTCACTGGAACCAGGTTCAAACAGAACATGTCAACTGAGTTATTTCACTCCGACACCCCCTCCCCACTTCCCACCATGGCATACGATGGACACAGGAAGTGTGTCCGTCCCCCAACCAATATATTAGGGCTGTAACAGGAAGAGACCAGAACGGAATGTACTGGAACTTCGGGGTCTTTGTTCGTAGCTTCTTAGCCCATGTGCCCTGTGATGTTATTGTTATTATGTTGATTAATCCCGAGTCACATGACCTTCAGGCCTCTCTGTGATAGGAGGATTCCTAATAAGGTGATCAGGGAGGGACTAAACTGAAGTGGAGTCGCATTCTAATCACATTTTTAAGTATCATTAATAAAAAGGCAAAAATATAAAAGAAAATCGTTGAATTATGGTAAACTAATGAGAATACGTTAAAAAAGTAACACAAATCAGCCAGCAAACATACAGTTTAAATGTTTTAGTCTTCTAAATAAGAAGGTGCAACAGGATTTTTGCGTCAGGAATTTAAACAACTCAGTTTTGACTTGAATCTTCTATGGAGGCGAACGCACCTAATCCAAGTTAAAGGGGCAGACTTAGTGGCTTCTATCAGAACAGATCATTAAAATAAGAATTGTGTTTTCCTTCTCTGAGAATGGGTATTCAGTGGTCTGCAATCTGCGACCTCACTTCTAGCTTCCACTCACTGCAACCTTTAAAGTTGAAGCGTCCCTCCAATCGCGACCCCTGAACGGGTGTCCACACAAATGGTAACGTCGCCCCCCCTTCCCTCCTCCTGCAGCGTGCTGTCAGACAGGGGCAGCCTGCGGGACCTGGCGGGGCAGGCGGGCCGGGGCGGGCTGGACCAGGTGGAAGCCTGCCTGCAGGACAGCCTGGCCACCGAGGCCTACGAGAGGAGGATCCGGCGGCTGGAGCAGGAGAAGCTGGAGCTCAGCCGCAAGCTGCAGGGTGAGAGCAGAGGGGTTCAGCTCCGGTCTGAGAGCGGGTTGTACCGTGTGTTCATTTTGATGTGGATGGTGTGTTTCTATGCCTCGGATTATTACAGTTGCTTTCAATCTTTCTCAAGAGTAAGGGGGTCGCAGGATGGCACTAATACACTCTCTTCTATCTCTCGAATATTTGACCTCTGACCTCAGTTTTCTGGTCTAAACTGTATGTACATTGTAACATACATTGCAATATGTTTCCAGTTTTCTCTCTCAAAGAATGCATGCTTACAATAGTGTACCCCACCACTGCTCATGTAAATATAAGTGTCACATGCTAAAGAAATATATCAATATTAGAACATCAGATGTGATTAAAACTACAATGCAAGTCTAAAAGTTGTATTGCGATTTACTTTATATAAAAAGACAGTTTTCTACTGTCATTCCTGTTGAACTGACCTTTGACCCCTCCGGCCGCCCCCTCCCAGAGGCGACCCAGACGGTGCAGGAGCTGCAGCACCCGGGTTCGGAGCTTCCCCTGACCCCCAGCCGGGAGCTGGAGATCAGGAGCCTGAAGAGTGAGATCGACCTCCTCAAGAAGCAGATCGCCGGTCAGTAGATCTCTGCTCCGTCTGGGATTCTCTGGGGAAGCCCTGTCAGCTAAAGAGTGAGACGGGGAAATACCGATTCTGTTCTTGCATGAGCAGGGAGTGGTCCGTCAAATTCAAAAGAAACGACGCTTAAATATGAAGAAAGCGACATGGAGAGAAATTAATGTCTACAATCCTTCTCAAACCTTCCAAACCTTTTATAGAACTACAAAGTTGTTTGGTGACAGAGCCGGGGGTGCATAGATTTAATTTGATCGATGATAAAGTGTGTGTCTGTGTGTGTGTTTCAGACTCGGGCCAGATCGAGAAGCAGCTGGAGGATGTGACCTCAGCCAGGAGGGACATGGACGACTCGTCCAAACACACCAGGAACCTGGAGAAGCAGATCCGGAGCCTGACCCAGGAGAAGGACGACCTGCACAAGGTACCCCCACACCAGATCAGCATCATCTATCATTATGGGGTCACAGGTACTACCAGGACCCGGCCCGAGGTAGTTCTGGCTTGTACCAGGGAACTCTGTTGGACTTCTAAGTGTGACTATTAAGTTAGATTATTAATGGTGACTACTGAGTGCCAATACATGGTGTCAATGCTGACTTTGTGTCAGACTTTGAATCTGACCGCCTAGTCTGACCTCCTAGTCTGACCTCCTAGTCTGACCGCCTAGTCTGACCGCCTAGTCTGCTTGCTAAGTCTGACCCCCCGTGCCTGTTTGGACCAGGACATGGTGGAGGCCAGTGAGAAGCTCAAGGCCCAGTCCAAGGACCTGAAGGAGGCTCACGGCCAGAGGAAGCTGGCCATGCAGGAGTTCTCGGAGCTCAACGAGAGGCTCACGGACCTCAGGTAACCCGTCGGGTGTTTTGACTATTTTGTATGTCGAGCAATTTCTCTGGAAGCAGTTTTTCCGACGGCAACAGTTTTTTCGACGACGATTTATCTCTGTTTACGTTCCTCATAGCGGAGGGAAGTTGGGTCGTCTACTTCTTCTTTGTTGATCCAACACTCACAAGCTATTATTTGAGCTGAGGGGGGAATTTGCGTTTGGGACTGTTAGGGTGTGTGAGTGACCGTCTCCCGGGAACCCCGAATATCCCGAATTCAAAGTTTGGCGACCATTTCCCAACCAACTTTCAACCTTTCAAGATCCAACCTCTTGATTTATTTTCCTGCGTCGCCATGACAGCCCTGTCAGTCCTGTCAGCCCCGTCGGTCCAGGTCTAATCCGTCTCTCTGTGTGCGTCTGGTTGTCCTGCCCCCAGGACGACCAAGCAGCGTCTGGTGCGGCAGCTGCGGGACAAGGAGGAGGAGATGGAGAGCCACGCCCAGAAGGTGGAGGCCCTGCGGCTGGAGGTGCGCAAGGCGGACAGGGCTAAGAAGGAGGTAGAGTAGACCCACCCCGGCTGCCCCCGTGGTTGCTAGTACGATGCCCTACAACACTCCTTCCCTCCATCCCTCTCTCGTGTGCGTGTGTGTGTCTGTGTGCGTGTGTGTAAACTATTGACTAAAGTGCCGTATGTGTTGTCCATCTGTCTGTCTCTCCAGTCACATGCGTAATATTAACGAATTGTCACCACATTTATTTTACCCAATTTCTTAATATTGATCAATATTGAGCTGTTATTGATAGAACTTTGGAATCATCCTCGATTCCCACATGACAATTGTAGGCCGGGAATATAAACAATGGTGTCTAATGTGTGTGTGTGTGTGTGTGTGTGTGTCAGCTGGAGATGGTAGCGGAGGTGCAGACGGCCGAGGCCCAGAAGGAGAGGAAGCTGAGGGAGAGGAACGAGCAGTACAGCCGACAGCTGGAGGAGGAGCTGGAGGGATTCAAGGTACACGCGCACACACGCACGCACGCGCGCGCGCGCGCGCGCACACACACACGCACACACTTTAGAGATTCCTCTAAATTCCTATCTCTCTCTCTCTTCTCTCTCTCTCTCTCTCTCTCTCCCCTCCCCTCTCCCCCCCACCCTCCCTCCCTCTCCAGTCCAAGCAGGGCCTGTCCCCCACCACCAGCCCCGGGGACCCCACGGCGGCGGCCTCCTCCCAGGAGGGGGCGCTGCGCCCGCGGGCCGACCTGGAGCAGAAGGTGGGCCACTACGAGGAGGAGCTGGGCCGGCGGGAGACGCAGCACGCCTCGGAGCTCAAGGCGATGCGCAAGGAGCTGCGCGACGGCGAGGGCCAGCACCTGGCGCTGCAGAAGGAGATCCTCATGCTGAAGGACAAGCTGGAGAAGACCCGCCGAGAGAGGTAGGGGGGGGCTGACCTCTGACCCCTGATTCCGCCTACCGGCCCCCCACCACACCAAGCACCTAGCCCCTTCACCTTTCTTTTGGCAATTTATTTAACCAGGCTATTTGACACGAAGGCCAAGGTAAGGCTTAGCGGCGGCCATCTTGGTTTTCACCACTAGCTGGCTGTGGGGAGTCTAATGTGTTATGTTTCCGTTAAAGGTGATATATTATACCACCAGGTGTGAGTGTGATAATCCCTGAACCACCTCTGAGCAGGATGAGGTTTCTCCCTGAGGTTTGTTCAATGGTATCATAAAGCTCAGTTTTGGAAGTGTTCAAAGAAGGTTGTTTGAGGTGAGGCGAAACCCACAAAAGAGTCAAAGCGGGTGAGTTATGGGACGTTATAGCACCTAATTCCCTCTGTTTCCTGTTTTCTCTCCATCGCTACAGTGAAGACAGTTTGAGGTAAATATAGCCACTAGAAGTAGCATAGAGATGTACAAGTCGCACTATACATGTGCATCTTTGTGTTTTTGTGTGCGCCCTGAACCCTTAAAGATCCTAACCCTTATAAATGTATCCAGCAGTCAGTTATCTCACATGAAGAGAAGTTTGGCTTAGTGTTACCGGGTTTCACAGCCAGTCTGCCAGAATGCTGATTATTAACAGAAGATATTATGTTTGGGAGAGGTTCTATGTGTTGCTGTGCTTGCTGGCACCTTGTGTCCTTCCCGGTAGTAGCATCACATTATTCCTGGTGTGTTGTTTAATCCCCCTGCAGCCTATCGCGTTTATAAAACTGCCTTAATGTGTTTTTGGTCTGAATAACTTTCTGAACATTCTTCCCCCCGGATAACTCCATTTACAAAACAATGTGGTGACCTATGCTATCTGAAATGTCTAATTTTCTCTCTATCTCTCGTACACACACACACACACACACACACACACACACACACACACACACACACACACACACACACACACACACACACACACACACACACACACACACACACACACACACACACACACACACACACACACACACGAGTGATCGATGACAAGGATTTTCTAAAATGCAATGAATGTTAGATTAATCATCTTGTCAACAAGTATGGAATTTGAGGTTTTAGTTTATCTCAGTGTAGCTAAAGCTAATGTTTATACATAACACAGCACTGGTGGTTTACATATTGAATGATTCACTGGAGGGATCATAGGGGACATCATGAGGCATACACAGTTTGGATTACAGAGGTTACCGGGAAAACTCTGTAATATGTAATGTAGTATAATGTATCCAGCCTCCAAAGGGTTTTTAGAAATAACGTGTGTTTGTGTGTGTGTGTGTTCTCCACAGCCAAAGCGAGCGAGAGGAGTTTGAGACGGACTCCAAACAGAAGTATGAGAGAGAGCGCGTTCTTCTCACAGAGGAGAACAAGAAGTTAGCCAGCGAGCTGGATAAGGTGAAGAGACCATTAGACTCACTCTCTCTCTCACTGTTTCTTTCTCTCTTTTTTTCTCTCTCTCTCTCTCTCTCTCTCTCTCTCTCATTCATGTGCACTCACACACAATATTCCTATACGCACGCATGCGAGCGTTCAATGTGTAAATGGGGATGTCGACATTTATATGTGAACACAAACACATGAACATTCCCTTGAAAAGCAAACTCTTGCTCTCCAGTTCGTTCTCTCTCCTTCTCTCTCTCTCTATAATCACAAGCACACAGATGGTGAGTCACAAGTTCAACTGAGCACATGAAATGTAAATGCGCACACGCACTCACAGTTGAATGTGTGTTTTGGACTGCAGGTCAGGTGGTAGCCCAGATGAGAGAGGGAATACCTGATGATATGTGTATCACTCTCTCTCCCGCCTTACCCTGACCTTTTCATCGCTTGCCGCTCTTATTTGTTTTTTTTGCTTTCATCCTTTCTTACACACACTCACAGCCACACTCACAGTCACACACATAGTCACACACACAGTCAAACACACAGTCACATACAACCACTCACACTCCCTTGCCCTCTCTCACACTCCCACCTCCACTCACACAAGGACCCTGACCCTAGCTCAGCCACAGTAGCCCCTACCCAACCAGCCGCCCTCCCCCAGCCTCCCCTCCCGGCTGGTCCCCTACCCAACCAGCCTCCCCTCCCGGCTGGTCCGGCCCATCCAGAGCCCTATCTGCTCCGTATTCCTCACACAAACACACGCTGGTGGAGTGGGGCTCTGGAACGCTCCTCTGTTGTCTTTGGACGCCAGCGGGACAGTGGATACTTGGAGGGTGGAAGTCAGGGCTCTCCCAAGACAAACAAAGCCTCAGATCTGTTATGGAGCGCGGGGGGGGGGGGGGGGAGAGAGAGAGAGGGGATATGAATATATGGAATATTAATACATTTGTTATGAAGACATGGAATATAGAAGGATATATTATCTTCATTTATGGGATAATATATTATATTTAAAATTGAATCATGGAATATTTAGACATGGAATATTTGGACGTTGAGGGATAAAGACATTAAATATTTAGACAGTGAATTTTTGGGACATGGAATATTAGTACCAACAGTCAAAGCACTTTGAGATTCTTGAATATAAAGTGCATTATAAATAAAATGTATTATTATATTATTATTATTATTAGTACATGGCATATTGAAAGGGCAGGGTCCTTGTCCAGGAAAGGCTATTGGATCACATTTGTGAGTTCAGTGTGGATGAGGATCAGTCCCCTCACAAAGAGGCGATGTGTGTTTGATTACACTCCCATCACCCATCCCCATGAGTTCACAATCACAACAATAGGACAGGTGTTGAACGCTGTGGAACAGTCCCAGCGGATTCAAACATGTCTGTATTCATAAAATTATAGAATGACCTCACATTACCTACATGTTGTGTACGAAGTCAAGCCATTCTTCTTACTACACGTTTTCTTTGTGTTTGTCCGTCTGTGTGTGTGTGTGTGTGTGTGTGTGTGTGTTCCTGTGTGTGCGCAGCTGTCCGGTATGTTTGAGAAGGTGAGCAGCGCCAGACGGCAGCTGGAGGAGGAGCTGAGGGAGCTGTCGGACAAGAAGGAGAGCGTAGCGCACTGGGAGGCCCAGATCACTGAGATCATCCAGTGGTACGGCACACACACACACACACACACACACACACACACACACACACACACACACACACACTGGGAGGCCCAGATCACTGTGATCATCCAGTGGTACGGCGCGCACACACAGATCATTGAGCTCATCCAGGGGTACGACGCACGCACACACACACACACACACACACACACACACACACACACACACACACACACACACACACACACACACACACACACACACACACACACACACACACACACACACACTGGGAGGCACAGATCACGGAGATCATCCAGTGGTAAGACACACACTCACACACACACATGTACATTATATATACTTCCAAACATGCAGAGTCCCCTAATACATCCAATACAAACTTGTAGACTTTCCTCCCCAGCCAGCTTGTATAAACCAAAGAATCCGCACAGACACATGCACGTCTCTGTGCGTGTGTGTGTTTGTAAACAGGTGGACAAACACACATTAGGCATTAATGTGAAACACTTGTTCAAACACTAGTACTTAAAGTACTCCAAACAGACTCTACCTTTTGCTGTTGACGGACTGGCATACATAAACCCACTCCTACTCAACTTCTCACACACACAAACTCACACACACATCCATAAACCCACATGCAAGCATCCTCACTAAAGGACACGCTCAGTGCTGTTAACGTTCAGGCATATTTCTGTGGTCAACACTGCCCCCTAGTTGACATTATTTGGTACTGCAACATAAATGCATACCAGGAAGAGCTTTAATGAGCCTCATGGGTAAAAAAGACCCCTAGCGGTACCAAAGCGAGCAAGTTACAAGTAAGGCTGTCTCCTCTGCAGTGGAAATGTCTTTAAATGCTAGTGATTTTTATAGAAAGGCTGAATCATCATCACAGTTGACACACAGACACGCACACTCGTATAGCAAGGCGACAATGTGTTTTGTGTGTTGGGGTCAGTAGCAGTTCATGCAGTAGGCATGGTGGCTAAATATACCAGCCTTGTCTGTACAATACACAAGAGTGTTTATTTGCCTGTCGGCCTGTCTGTCTGGGTTTAATTGATGAGGTAACTCTGTGCAGAGGCGTGGGCGGTCAGATAAACACCCACGTTAAGCTCACTTAAACAGGTTTAGTCTGCTCATGCAAACATGCAGTGAGTCTACAAAGTCAAGAGTGGACTGTTGTGCAAGGCCAAGGGTTTTACTGCAGGGAAACGTCCCCATGCAACCACTCTGTGTCTGTGTGTTTCTATGACTGTTTATTTGTAACTATGTGTGTATGTGCTTGTATTCAAGTGATGAGAAGGAGCTCCCTCCAGGCTATTTATTTGATTTAAATAAATGAAATATATTTAATGTGTATCTTATATTTGTATTTATATATTTAATATAAATGTGTCTGTGTCTATATACAGGGTGAGTGGTGAGAAGGATGTTCAGGGCTACCTGCAGGATATATCTTTAGTCTATATAATATATATATCTAACGTGTGTGTGTCTATATACAGGGTGAGTGGTGAGAAGGATTCGCGGGGCTCCCCACAGGCTATATATTAAGTGTATATAATGTATATTGTGTGTGTATACAGGGTGAGTGATGAGAAGGATGCGCGCGGCTACCTACAGGCGTTGGCCACCAAGATGACGGAGGAGCTGGAGGGTCTGAGGAACACCAGCCTGGGGGCCCGTGCCACGGTGAGACGCGCGCGCGCACGCGCACACACACACACACACACACACACACACACACACACACACACACACACACACACACACACACACACACACACACACACACACACACACACACACACACACACACACACACGCGCGCACACACATCATAGATCATCATCATCACAGTACGCTCATAGGTGGGTACTTGGTTAGGACACGCGTGTCCATAATGTAAATACAAACTTAACGACTTAACTTTACCCTTTGTCCTTCTCTCTATATCTCCCCCCTCTCTCTCTCTCCCCCGCCCCCCCTCTCTCCCCCCTCCAGGACATGCCGTGGAAGATGCGTCGCTTCGCCAAGCTGGACATGTCGGCCCGTCTGGAGCTGCAGTCGGCCCTGGACGCTGAGATCAGGGCCAAGCAGGGCATCCAGGATGAGCTCAACAAAGTCAAGGCCTCTAACATCTCCACCGAGTGGTACGTATTCCCTACTCTTCGCTTTATGTCAATGCAAAACTATCTCTCCCTCTCTCTCTGTCTGTGTCTATCTGTGTGTATCTGTCTGTCTCTCGCTCTGTCTCTTACTATTTGTGTCTCTCTGTCTGTCTCTCGCTCCGTGTCTCTTACTATTTGTGTCTCTCTGTCTGTCTCTCGCTCTGTGTCTCTTACTATTTGTGTCTCTCTGTCTGTCTCTCGCTCCGTGTCTCTTACTATTTGTGTCTCTCTGTCTGTCTCTCGCTCTCTGTCTCTTACTATTTGTGTCTCTCTGTCTGTCTCTCGCTCCGTGTCTCTTACTATTTGTGTCTCTCTGTCCCTCATACTTGTTGTTTCTCTGTTTATGTCTTTATCTCCTCTCTTCTGTTCAGAGAAAAGTAAAAACTGCCAAAATAATTCTGCCAATGTTCGCTCTGCTAGCTTACTAGCAAGCTAAAGCCCCTAATGTGTGCTGCCCGGTCCATTAGCTTGCTAGCATGCTACAACGGCCATTTTCCACAAACTATTCTCACCATAAAGACAATTTCTTGAATTATTAGCATTAATAATGTCGTATTAATATGTACTTTCATAAACAATGCCTACAGCAAAGCTCTGTCCAAATGTGTGTGTAACGGTTTTGTCACCCCCCCCCTTCCCAGTAAACTACAGGAGGTAGAGAACAGGAACCAGGACCTGCTGTCTGAGATCGACCGGCTGAAGAAGGAGACGGAGGAGATGAGGCTGCGCAGGGGTGAGCCCCCTTTATGTCACCTTTAGGGCCCTCATGGGACCGGAATCACAGGGGAAGACGAGGCGACCTTTGAGAAAATAGTTGAATATTGAATAATGTTGCTTTGAAACGTGTCATTTGATAAACATTGTGATATCACAGCGCGTTAGACATACCAATCTTTGTTAAATGATTTACTAACATAATCTCTCTAAATCAGGGAAATGTTTTGATATCTTTTAAAGGGGAGTGGTCCCACTTGTCTATTCTCTCATTTAAGAGTACTGATTCTTACAAATATTGGGAAAAGGTTTTACATCACCTCTGTTTCCGCGATGGGTTGAACTATTGACATATTTTGTCTGAGTTCAACTCCCGGACCAATAACATCTATTGTCCAACATTTGTTAATTATTTTGCAGAAGTAGATAGATGTTGCAGACAGCCATTTTGTGTGGCGGATTTCCCTTTAATTTACTTTTTCCATTTCTGTTAATGCATGTGTTTGATCGTAGCCTCTTCTAATCCTATGTATTTTATAATTGTTTGTATTGCCAGGAGTTAAACACCAAGATTCCCAGAATTCCTTCCTGGCGTTCCTTAACGCCCCCACCTCAGCGCTGGACCAGTTCGATGTAAGTTCCAGACAGTAACCCCAACTCCTACAAACTGTAATATTAATCCAATCGTTCTTTCATCACATATCAAAACATATCCAACATACTGTCGGATATTGTGTAAATACTGTGCTTCAAAGTACTTTTATAAAGCTGGTATTTATTACAAATGTATCCAACTTAGTCTTTATTAACCACTTAGTTCAAACATGACTTGTTTCTTTTATAGTTCCCTGAGCTGCATTAGTTCCATCTTAAATCATTTATTGATTATAATTTCATTTTTTTTGGCCTCCAGTACTTCTATTTGTACTCAGTACTCAGGACTGCATCTCCATTTGGTTTGACGTATTTGACATATGATTTTGTCCTCCATTTATTTCATATCGTTCTGTTGTCGTTGTTTTTCTTCTCACTCTGTGGTGCATCAGGACTCGTTCTCGTCCTCCTCTTCTTCTTTAGTAGAGTTTTGGGAAGACGTAAGTTCAATCCCAGAGGTCAATAGGTCGTTCTGTGTGTGGTCCTAGCTGTAGCAGTACCCTGTAGAAGCGCTGTCAACGTTTAGACTAATTGTTTCTGTCTGTGAGAGGAAATGTGAGCGAGGAAAGGTGAGCGAGGAGAGGAGAGGAGAGGCTGTATGTGTTACTGTGTTTTGTGTGAGTGAGAGAGAAAGAGACCTTGCTGTGTGTGTGCTCAAACTGCTCGTAGCTAGGAGCTGAGCTGAGCAGCCGCAGTTGGTAGTGCCCGATAGCATGTGGCTGTCTTGTTGTGTTTCATCCCGTCATTATGATAGTCAGTGTTCTCCCTGTTTGGCTCATGTCGCTAAAGCTAGCCCTTGGCTCCCTACATAAGCAGTGATTTACTCCGAAGAAGCTCAATGAGCTAAATGTCGGAAAAATCATCGTGAGTGCTTTTCCTCCGAGACGCACTGCCTAAGTGTTAAAGAAAAGGAGAAGAAAGAGGAAAAATATCAAGTTTCTGATTTTAAACCTAGTATCAGACTGGTATCCAAAACTAGACGTGTATACTACTATCCTGTATTTCCTCAAGGTCCACTTTGAACTCATTGCATGTAACACATACTGTACAAACACATTTTTAATGCACAATAAAATAACCAAAATAAAAATCCATCTGCTTTAGAGAATAGAATGCACGAGAAAAATTCAAGACTTTTCGCATCAAACCTTCCTGCGGTGGCCTTTTACAAAAGGTCCTCCTCTCTCCCTGAACTCTGTCTGGATGTTGTTGGCAGCCATTTTCCTTTTTTCTAATATTCAAACTTCTCTCTCTCCGTCTTCTTCCCCGCAAAGCGCTCGCCCTCCGTCGGCCCGAGTAGCAAAGGCAGACGTGTAAGCACCCAACCCCCTGTTCTGTCATCGCTGTTGTCACTTCCCCTGACACACACACACACACACACACATACACATGTACGAACACACACACACACGCCCTACATCTTCTTTCTTTGTGTACCCCTGTCGCATGTATGTGTGCTTCCGCATGGTTTGCAAATACAAAAATGTTAATATATATACGTGCAGCTTGCTTGTTTTTTGTTTTTTGGAGGAAAACCGTAAGACATTGTGGTTATGAAAATGCAGAAGAGAAGATGTCCGCCTAAAAGCTTCAAGTTGCTCTGAGCTTCATGGGGCTTGTTGCAGTGTTTGTGTTTTTGTTTGTTTGTTGGCTATAAAGTGTCTCTGGCGTTCTAACGTACACCCCGTGGCGTCTGAAACCAACCACACTCCCAGAGGGATGTGTTCTTTGTCGTTGTACGGTCAAACAGATTAACTTTATTTGTTGGTTTCCGGTGGTGTCTGAAGTCCGGTGGTGGATGCTATGTGACATATTAAAACATAAGTGTTTTTTTCCTGTCCTTGTGGAGTGTCCCCCGGTTTCACATCATGGAGGAATAACCTGAAACTCTTATTTTATCTATTTTTTCGCCTCTTAAATGAGTTCCTCTCCTCATTTTCTTCTATTCCCTCTTGGATATTTTCCTAAACCTCCCATCCCTCCTTCTGTCAGTTTCTGATGTGTTCTGTTCTCCTCCTCCTCCTCGTCCCTGGTTCTCCTCTCTCTCAGGTGGACTCTGTGGATAACTTCACCCCCTCCAACACTCCATCCCGGGAAGATGACTCCAAATCCCACCTCAAGTCTCGCTCCCGCTCCCCTTCCATGGCCAGTGACCTGGAGCCCATTGAGGTCGGAGTAAATACTGGTTCCCGTTTAATGTTCCCTCATCGAGCCATATGCTTTGACTCAATTGACTTGCAGTGATTTTAGATGTTATTGAGGAGCAGGTAGGGGGTTGGGGCATCTTGCACGGGGATGCCTTCAGGTAGACGGCGGACATTGGGGTTTGAACCCATAACCTTCTTTTGCTTATTGTCTTGAGAGCCAAGTTGCAGTACAGTCTTGTGAACATGAGGGTACAGAATCAATTGAGCCTTTTGCAGTCTCTTCACTTCAACATGGCAACATTGAAGTTGTCCTCAGTGTTCCGTTACATTAGACCAGAGGTCACCAACCTTTTTTAACCTGAGAGCTACTTCATGGGCACTGAGTCACACGAAGGGCACCTAGTTCTATACACTCTTCTGAAATAACAAATTTGCTCACTTTGCCTTTAGTTATATATTACTATTAATGATACTCATCTATGTGAAGACATGTTAATTAATTAAGTCATGTTAATGATTTCTCACAATAATTATCAACAATGACTTAAAAAAGGTGGGAAAGAGTTGTTCGAGAATGAGTAGTGCTATTTTTCGAACAGGCCTGCGGGCGCCTCATGTGGTCCTTGCGGGCGCCATGGTGCACGCTTGCACTGTGTTGGTGACCCCTGCACTAGACAATTGGAATGAACCAGAAACACATTAACCTCTTTGTTTCCTGTGTCTGTTTTACAGTTGATAGACCACTCGCCTCGCTCTGGCCAGACGCCCACTCTACGGTCTGGGGGCTACGGTAGCATCGGACGCTCCTCGCCCAAGGTGAGACCCACCCCGTCACCGTGGAAACGCAAAACAAATGAATATTAGAAAAAGAAAATGGCGGCCGACAATATCAAAACAGATTTGGGGTCGGCACTATAAGCACTATACTATCCTGCCCACGTTGGTTATATATATTATATGTTATGGTTATATACCCGTCCCCATCCCATGTTAACCCTGCTGCTTCCTCTCCGCAGCCCAAAGCCCACCAGTTTGTGGTGAAGTCCTTCAACACGCCCACCAAGTGCAACCAGTGCACCTCCCTGATGGTGGGCCTGAAGCGCCAGGGCTGCACCTGCGAAGGTGAGGAGGAGGGGAGGGTAGGGGAGGGAGCAGGGGCTGCTGGAGGGGAGAGGGGGGGGGGGGGAGAGAGAAGGGGGAGGGAGCAGGGGCTGCTGGAGTAGAGAGGGGGGGGGGGGGGAGGGGGAGGGAGCAGGGGCTGCTGGAGTAGAGAGAGGGAGGGGGGGAGAGAGAAGGGGGAGTTGGCGGAGGTCGAAGAGCGGGACGAGAGAGAAAGAGGGGAGGTGGAGGAGAGGAAGAGCGATCTTGACCTATATTATAGATGTAGGTCAAGAACTGATGCCTGAAATATAACCAGGGTACAGAACAATGGACATCTCACTACCTTGAGCTTTTGGGGTTAAAAAAAGTTGCATTCCTTTTGTCCTCGTATCCCTTTAATGTCACAGTAGTCCTAACACGAAACAAGATGGCCGTGTCTGTCTGCAGTTGAAGCTGTCATCTTGTGTTCTTTATTTCCATTCGACGCCTGCCTGTTCTACACAGCGAGTACGTAGGGGTTTCACTACCTTGAACCCGTGTTCAGTCCTCCTGTCTTCCCCGTCTCCTGCTCCTCTAGTGTGTAACTTCTCCTGCCACGTGACGTGTGCCGACAAGGCCCCGGCCGTATGCCCGGTCCCCCAGGACCAGACCAAGGGGCCCCTGGGCATCGACCCCCAGAGGGGCATCGGCACCGCCTACGAGGGCCATGTCAGGGTAGGTCATCCTGCGTGGGCCCCTACCCAAGGCCCTGGCCTCCTTTTGGTTTTGTTTAACTTGATTTAACTGTGTGTGTGTGTGTGTGTGTGTGTGTGTGTGTGTGTGTGTGTGTGTGTGCGCAATTCTATGTCCCAATCTCCCCTGAGTCTGCCTGTATTAAGTTAAGATAGGTATCTCTACTGCAGTGTATTTATATACAATACTCTATGAAGTAGTTCATCTACACATTAAAATACTCTCTATGTTCCTGTATGAATCGACACATAAGGTACTGTCTATCTACTGTATTTGAGTTACTCTAAATACAAAAGTACTGTGTTTATCTTTATTAAGTACTGTATATATTGCGTACTCTCCACGCTTTAAGTACTCAGTCCATCTATATGAAGTGCTCGGTATCAAGTACCAGGGCCACATCTACATGGTATGTGTATCTATATAAAGCACTATACATGCTGAGGTCCCCTCTGTGTGTGCCTATATCAGGTCCCCAAGCCCACAGGGGTGAAGAAGGGCTGGCAGAGAGCCATGGCGGTGGTGTGTGACTTCAAGCTGTTCCTGTACGAGCTGGGGGAGGGCAAGGCGACCCTGCCCAGCGTGGTGGTCAGCCAGGTCATCGACATGAGGTGAGAGAGGACTACAACTCCCGAGATCCTCCTCCTCCCTCTGGAATTGAAATACAATTCCCAGAAATCATAATTTAATGTACAGGAATCTAAATGTAATTTCAAGCGTACCGGTAATTTCCATAAAATCCCTCATTCCACAAAGTAGGCCAGAAATTGAATTTCTGAAAATGCAATTAGGAAAATAATTGTCATTGATTTGGTGTTTCTTGCGAACAAGGTGACTTTGATGCATACGTCATCCTGGGTGTGAACCATTTTCTCGTTCTTTTCTCCAGAGACGAGGAGTTTTCCGTCAGCCCAGTGTTGGCCTCGGATGTCATCCACGCCAACCGCAAGGACATCCCCTGCATCTTCAGAGTAAGTCCCCTATCTGCTTCTGTAAGTCAAGTCTACTGTCTCAGAGACGACTAATGCACCTTCAGAGTAAGTCCCCTAACTAGCCTCTGTAAGTCAAGTCTACTCTGTCTCAGAGACGACTAATGCACCTTCAGAGTAAGTCCCCTAACTAGCCTCTGTAAGTCAAGTCTACTCTCTCAGAGACGACTATTGCACCTTCAGAGTAAGTCCCCTTAACTAGCTTGAATTCAGGTTCCCTCTGTCTCGATGATGAATAATCCACGTCACCCCCTTCGGAACATAACCTTTGACCTCCGCCCCCGTGCCCCCTCCAGGTGACGGCGTCGCAGCTGTCCCCCACGACCAGCCACAAGCCGTCCATCCTGATGCTGGCCGACAGCGACCAGGAGCGCAACAAGTGGGTGGGGCTTCTGAGCGAGCTGCACCGCATCCTGAAGAAGAACAAGCTGAAGGAGCGCTTCGTCTACGCCCCCAAGGAGGCCTACGACTCCACCCTGCCGCTCATCAAGACCACCCAGAGCGCCACCATCATCGGTAGGCATGAGAACACACACACACGCACACGCACACGCACACGCACACACACACACACACGCACGCACACACACCGTGTATGTGTGCGACACTGGACACAGTATGATTAGTATTGATCCTGAATCTAAGTATACCGTAAGCTATAGACAGGAGCATGTATTACCCTATGCTCCTACTCTTGTAAAATGGAGGCGGTTGTTGTGATGTGTACGCGGTGACTATTATATATATATAACAAGCGTTCTGTAATCTCCTCATTTGGACCGTATTACACAGACACTGACCTATCGTGCCCTAAGCTGGCCTACATATGATGACTCCAACCTACTGCTCATTACTCTGATACGTCCTCCCACCCAAGAACACTATCTTTACATCTCATTATCTTCCGCTCTCCTGCCTCCTCACTCGATTCCAAGAAAAGCGGTTGGCTTTAATGAGCTCAGATCTGTTCAGTACTGAAACTACAACTCCTGGTCAGAACATTATACCTCAGTTTCTTGAATTGTCTTGTCTTGGAGGCTAAACAACTCACTCTTTTTTTTTTTTGCACGCTTCCAGATCACGAGCGTGTTGCCCTTGGCAACGAGGAAGGCCTGTATGTCATCCATGTTACAAAAGATGGTGAGAACAACCTGCCAATACGTCTGTCTCCATTATTCCATTATTCTGTTCTGATGTCCAATTTGTGACTCCTAATTTAATGTCCTAATGATTAATTACTCCTTATCACCTTCTCACCCCATTTCCTCCTCTAAACTCTTCCTCTCATCATGTCTCGCTTCCTCTCTCTCTCTCTCTTTATTTTTTCTCTTTCCCCCCCTCCCCCCGACAGAGATCATCCGTGTGGGTGACAACAAGAAGGTGCACCACATCGACCTGATTGGCCAGGAGCAGCTGCTGGCCGTCATCTCGGGGCGCAACCGCCACGTGCGCCTCTTCCCCACGCAGGCGCTGGACGGCCGGGAGACGGACTCCTTCAAGCTGCCGGAGACCAAGGGCTGCCAGGCGCTGGTGTCGGGCCCCGTGCGCGGCGGCTCCGTCACCTGCCTCTGCGTGGCCATGAAGAGGCAGGTCATCTGCTACGAGGTGAGCGGGGGGCGGGGCTCAGTGGAGACAGGGTGCTCGCTGTAGGTTGTGTTGGGTTTTGAGTGGGGATCCCACTCTGATCTTTTGAATCTATTTTCTTTGTCTGTTCTTGCTTGATTTGTTTCTTTACTTGATGTTTTGTTACTTTTCCTTTGTCTTATTTTTTTTTCGTGGTCATTTTTTAATTTTCTTTTCTATTTCCAAACTTTCTTCTGTTTATTTCGTTTCTTTCTTTGCTTCTTTTCAGCCTTCTTTCGCTATTTTCTTGTTCCTTTTTAATTTATTTTACAATGGTTAAATTGCTCTTTATTTGTTTCTTCATTTCCTCCACTATTTTTCTCTCATGTTATCCCCTACTTGCTGCTTGCTACATGCTACATGCTATGCTACATGCTACGCCCTGAGCCTGGAGGCTCTAACGTGTCTCTCCTGTCCAGGTGAACAAGAGCAAGTCTCGGCACCGCCGGGTGAGGGATCTGCAGGCCCCGGGCCACGTCCAGTGGATGGGTCTGCTCAACGAGCGCCTCTACGTGGGCTACCAGGCCGGCTTCACCCGCTACAGGTAACCCACGACCAGGAGTCAACAAGCCTGTCCTGAGCCTAGCTTACTTTAGCTTAGCTTAGCGTATCTTGGTTTGGTGTGGGTTAGCTCTGCATTGATTCTTTTTTCCTCTTTTATAAAACAGGTAAATAACTACCGGTAGTCAGAACCAGTCGCATCTTGTCTTAGCTTAGCTTGGTTAAGTTTAGTCTAGCTTTGCTGAGCTATTCTTATCTTAGAATAGCTTCGGGACACAACCTCGGGTCCCTGTAAAATCCGGTTTCCGTGTCCGTCTGCCTCTCTCGGACCTCTGACGTTGTCCCTCTACCCCCTCCATCGCCCCCCACCACCAGTGTCCATGGCGACCACTCTCCGGTCAGCCTGCTGCACCCTGACGACCAGACGCTGGCCTTCATCGCTCAGGACGGCCTGGACTCGCTGTGCGCCGTGGAGATCTCCAGCAAGGAGCTGCTGCTGTGCTTCAGCGCCATCGGCCTCTACGTCGACTCCCAGGGCCGCCGCTCCCGGCAGCAGGAGCTCATGTGGCCCGCCACGCCCAACGCCGCCTGTGAGTGGCTGTGACCCCAGAACCCCCGAGATCACCGGAAGCAGGAAGTGCATCGGGAAACTAATCGCCTTTAAGGCTCATTTATGATTGGACGTCGACGCAAGGCAAGGGGGTTTACGGACCAATTGCGTCCTTGCGGATCCTCCTTGCGTCCACCCCAAGGGCCTGACGTGCTCATCACAAAAAACTGTAACCTTGTGTCGAGGCGACGCAGCAGCAAGGACTGTGATTGGTCCGCTAACTAAAACCAGACGCAGAACCAAAACAGATCACGACTGCGTCGAGGCGACTGCATGTGATGGTCATTACGTAATGGTCCTTACGTAATGGTCATTACGTTGAGTCGACGTCCAACCGTAACTAAGCCTTTAGGAGAGAATGAAGCCACCAAGATTGTCATTTGATGGTTGTATTTGTAAAGGCGCTGCCTTAAGGCAGTGACGATCTTAAAAGGCTTCACAGACCCACGTTATTCTACACACCCACTAACCGTCATCAACATATGCATCATACTCACACCTTTAAATCACCCTTTATACCTGTGAATCACACCTTTACCTTTGAGATACATCAGTACCTGTGGATACACCTATACTTTTGAAATTCACACCTACCTGTGAAAGACACATGTGCTGTGTATTCACACTGGCAGATCAGCAGAGCAATCTTCTGAAACAACAGAACACATGCCAAAACAAGCCTTGATTTGCTTTCATTACATTGCGAAATGTCTAAAATGAGCACTCTATTGCTGCGGGCAATGCTGCTCAACAGCAAAACATGAGCACATACAGTAGTCCTATTTAAAACCAGCTCCTCCACTTCTCATTCTTCCTCCATCCCATAATAACAAAGGGTTGTCATGTTCCCCCCGGCAGGCTTCAACGCCCCCTACCTGTCTGTGTACAGCGAGAACGCCGTGGACGTGTTTGACGTCAACACAATGGAGTGGATACAGACCATGCCTCTGAAGAAGGTCAGTACTGTGTGTAGACGCCAGTCATTGTTAAAGTGTAACCCTAGCAGGACCAGAACCAAACCGCAGGGACAGCGCCCTCTAGGATGAACCACGGGTAACTGCAATGATTACCTCTAGCCTATATCTACAGTGTTGTAAATGCATCAGGTTCACCGAGAGTTCAACTAGACGCCGCTCCTACGTTCTTATTGTTTGTTGTACATCCTGGCACTTAATATACACACACTAATTACTTAGTTAAAGTTCTAAGTTCTGTAGCATCTTATCCTAGCTATCTTTGTTGTATACAGGGAATGGGTTAACCTAGCTATTGTTAGTGCTTTGCACCCGTTTTTAAGAAAATCCTTTCTAAACCGACAGAGATTTATTGGTTCACCTACTTCTGACAAATGTACTTATTGTAACTCGCTTTGGATAAAAGCGACTGCTACATGCCCTAAATATTAAAGTAAATGTAAATCAGGTGCTTTGTTTGGTTAGTCTTGATCCATTCTAGGTTGTGTGATACTGTCGAAGCTTCTGCACAGGTGAAAGGTCGAGGTTTAGCATACCAGCCCCTTCTTGATTAAACCCTATAATGTATCGTAGTAGCATGTAGCGTAACACTGAGCGCCTCTTCCTGTGGCGGCGGCTAGGTGCGACCTCTGAACGTGGACGGCTCCCTGAACCTGCTGGGCTTGGAGACGGTCAGGCTCATCTACTTCAGGAACAAGACGGCGGGTAAGCGCTCTGAAAGCCCTGCAGTACTGTGTGTTCGAATGAGAAGCCATTTTGTTTTACAGCACGTCAACGGTCTGTTAATGCTGGGGGTAGCAGAAAAGATCCTTCATTCAATGTCGTAACTCCTGATTGATATGGTATCTAAGGTGTAAGGATAATGCTAACACTAGTTTTTACTTCCTATAGAACTATATAGGATAGTATAGTGTAGTGGTTATGTTTGTTCGATCCCCAAGTGTCCAAAGCCTAACTTTCTGGCATCCTCAAGCCAAATATCAAACCCCTACCTGATCTTTAATTTGATGTGTCCAGAATTCCCTTTGATTCTTGAAGTCACACTTTTGCTAAAAAGCGTCTGCTATGACTAGTACATTTTTCAATCTATAGTCAATATATAGATATTTAAATCTACAGTCAACCTAAATCATCCTAAACCATTCCAACATCCTGAACACAATTCCTCTCCTCCACGCTGACGGTATGATAAGTTGTGCCTACCAGACGCTAGGTGCTGGCGATGTGTAGCGGAGGGTGACTATCTGTGTGTTTCGCTAAACAGAGGGCGATGAGCTGGTGGTCCCGGAGACGTCAGACAACAGCAGGAAGCAGCTGGTGCGCAGCATGAACAACAAGCGGCGCTTCTCCTTCAGGGTCCCCGAGGAGGAGCGGCTGCAGCAGCGGAGGTTAGCCTAGCGCACGCGGCTAAGCTAGACGGCTGGCGCCCAGTTACGCTACACCTGCGATGCATGACATGTGGAATAACTTAGACCTTGCAATATACACTGTACATACTAGGGACTTTCCTTATTGGACACTAGAAACATCGTAGTATACTACTGCATAATATTCACAGTACTACTCAATATAGCCCTTTGCAGTGAAGCCTCACAGCGTACTATTATTTATAGGGTTTATAGGATATAGTATGTAGGATGTTTTTGTGTAAATAGGCAGCGTGTAGACTCTATATGACTCACATGTCTTAATATATAACATCCCCTTCTTTATTACGACACACACACACACACACACACACACACACACACACACACACACACACACACACACACACACACACACACACACACACACACACACACACACACACACACACACACACACAGACACACACACAGACACACAGACACACAGAATGAACACAATGTGTAAACAGTGCACATTACAAACAGAGTATATTGTTGTGAACACAGTTTATAATTGAACCCCAACATTGGAGCAGATAGAGTCAAAGTTGCCACACCGCTGCATGGCCTAGATACTGCAATACTGTGACCTCAGGGCTTATCAGGAAGAATCGGCGCTCCATCTCCTCTCTAGTCCCTGTTGAATAGAGCCCCGTTCTGGTCGACTGACCTGCTGCAGGCACACTCACCCTTTTCTACACACTATCACCTCAATAAGCCCTCTGACGCGCACTGCTGCACCTATTATGGGACACGAGACCAGAGAGAGAGAGAGATTGTGTGTTTTTAAGCGACATTTTGCCCCTTTGGTGTTTTGTATTCCGTGACTTGTTTTGAATTACACTAGGTGGATCTAATGGTAGGGTAGGCATGTTTTGGTCTTATTGTTGAAATTCTCTCCTCACACACACTCAATTCTCCATATGCGTGTTACTAGGGAGATGTTGCGAGACCCAGAGATGAGGAGCAAGCTGATCTCCAACCCAACCAACTTTAACCACGTGGCTCACATGGGACCAGGAGACGGGATCCAGATCCTGAAAGACCTGCCCATGGTACACACACACACTACTGCGCACACACACACGCACGCACGCACGCACGCGCGCACACACACACACATACTCAAAGCACGCTCTCACATGCACACGGCACACTCATAGATGCACAATTCTATAGAGAAGAACACACACACAGTAAATACTTGCATGGATTGACATGAATCCATGACCACACAGTTAAACAAGCACACACAACACAGACAGAGCACATGTTATGCTATAGGATCGACCTTGCGGGTGCGGCTGTTCACCAATCACAGTGCGTATGTGTGTGAGTGCACGTTAATGCACCCTCCTCACCCCTGCCCCCGTTGCATGTTGTGTGTGTCCTGTGTCTGTGTGTGTGTCCCGTGTGCGTGTCTAAACCAGAACGTGCGTGTTCAGGAGAACCGGGCGGGGTTCAGCGGCTCCGTCAGCATCCCCTCCATCACCAAGAACCGGGCGGAGCCTGGCCGCTCCATGAGCGCCAGCAGTGGGCTGGGCATCCGTAAGTACCGCCTCCTCCAGACTATAGACAGTACCCTCCTCCTCCAGACTATAGACAGTACCCTCCTCCTCCAGACTATAGACAGTACCCTCCTCTGTTAGACTATAGACTACAGACTATAGACAGGACCCTCCTCCTCCAGACTATAGACAGGACCCTCCTCCTCCAGACTATAGACAGGACCCTCCTCCTCCAGACTATAGACAGTACCCTCCTCCTCCAGGCTATAGACAGTACCCTCCTCTGTTAGACTATAGACTTCAGACTATAGACAGGACCCTCCTCCTCCAGACTATAGACAGGACCCTCCTCCTCCAGACTATAGACAGGACCCGACTCCTCCAGACTATAGAAAGGACCCTCCTCCTCCAGACTATAGACAGGACCCGACTCCTCCAGACTATAGCCAGTACCCTCCTCTGTTAGACTATAGACAGTACCCTCCTCTATTTAACATGGTCCAGACTATAGACAGGACCCTCCTCTATTTAACATGGTCCAGACTATAGACAGGACCCTCCTCTATTTAACATGGTCCAGACTATAGACGCTACCCTCCTCTATTTAACATGGTCCAGACTATAGACGCTACCCTCCTCTATTTAACATGGTCCAGACTATTGACAGTACCCTCCTCTATTTAACATGGTCCAGACTATAGACAGTACCCTCCTCTATTTAACATGGTCCAGACTATAGACAGTACCCTCCTCTATTTAACATGGTCCAGACTATAGACAGTACCCTCCTCTATTTAACATGGTCCAGACTATTGACAGGACCCTCCTCTATTTAACATGGTCCAGACTATTGACAGTACCCTCCTCTATTTAACATGGTCCAGACTATAGACGCTACCCTCCTCTATTTAACATGGTCCAGACTATAGACGCTACCCTCCTCTATTTAACATGGTCCAGACTATAGACGCTACCCTCCTCTATTTAACATGGTCCAGACTATAGACAGTACCGACCCATAATTTAACATGGACCAGATTATACAAAGTAGCGACCCCTAACTTTATGCGCCAGTTTAAACACCACAGTACTGACCCCTTACCATCCCCTATAGTTTATGTATTAATCTATTGTTTGTTATACCGTATGTTTAATTTACATGGCATTTGATGAGAATTTCTTCCTTAACGCTAATTTTAACTTCTCAACCTTTCTTTCTCCTCTCTCGCTCTCGCTCTCTCTCTCCCTCCCCTGTCTCTGGGCCCTCCGCAGGCTCGTCCTCTCAGAATGGCAGTGCCCTGCGTCGGGAGCTCTCTGGCGGGAGCTACAGCTCCAAGCGCCACACCATGACGTCCCCGTCTGAGAGCTCGCTGTCGTCCGGCGGAGGCGGCGAGTGCGGGGACGCCCCGCTCTCCCAGTTCGACCGAGAGGTGAGCGAGAAAAGGACTACGATTCCCAGAAAGAGCGAATAAGCGGAGGCCATGGTTTCCGAATGAGGGCTTTCAAACACGAGCGATTCAGTATGAGCGCTTTCAGTGGCAAACACTAAAACACACTGTAGAGTCTCCAACGGGGTTTGGTTTGTGGTCAAAATCTGCACAGCTCACGTCAAATCTTGGAGTTGCATCGTAACTTGACCTGGCTATTCGATTTTGGCAAACCACAAATTTGTAATTTGTATGAAAAGTGCTCACCTGAATTTCTGTTCTTTATCCTGTGCATTTGAGAATCTTCTTTTAAATGGTCAGAACTAGCGGTAACTCACAGCCACAAATCGCTGAAGTGATAGGGTCAGAGCTACACCATTAGCATACTCTTTTGGTCATGCGCTACTTAATGAAGGTCTGTTTTTCCCGCCAAGGGAATTGTTATTCTGACTCGAACCATCCAACTAACCCTTACCCTTGCTGACCTGTAGCCGTTAAGATCTCAACCTTAAGTGTATATAAACACGCATTTCATTGAACTCTCCCAAATGCACAACGACGACGGTGGTTTTCACTACACGTATTAGCGTAGCGACTCTAGATGCTAGCATGTGTGCTATTGGATGGAATCATGTCACATGTCGTACTTCCCACCCATGCATCCCAGTCGTCTCCGCTCCGAGTACATTGGTTGGTCTGCTGTGATATCACACCTGCTACCACAGCTGCTTCACATTTGAGTTAAAGCTAGCCAGCTGAATCCAAGCCAAGCTTTTCTGCCTCGTAGACGCTGTTGCAACCCGGTTCCCATGTATTTTGAACAAAACTGGAAGACCTACAGACATATTTATTTTTGTTGTATTTAAATTCTTGCTAAGTACCCTACTAAGAAAATGTATTTTATGCCTTTTTAATTTAGAGTTTTATAAAATATATTTTGTCTTTGGGAGTACCCTTAACCCAGCCGTAATAACCATAATATTGAAGCCCATCTATCAAGAAAATATCTGAACAACATAGTCTCCATTCAGAATGGGCTGGTATAATGTTGGAGGAATAGGGCTTGTTGGGTAATGGCAGCCAAGAGATAGCCTCGCTGTGCCTTGGTTACGAGCTATCGGAATATTGACGCCAAATTAGCAAAGGATTCCAGTTTGCTAATTTGACTAATTTGCTAATAGCATTCCAGTCTCCCTTGAATAGATGTATAGCATGAATGAGTAAACATTTTCATTTCATCATCACTTCATTTAGTTTTATAGGTGTGTCCGCAAATTGTCCAAATTACATTGGACAACCTAAGTCCCTTTTTTGGGGTTTTAGTTTGCTTTCTACCATTTTTGGAGTTTATTTTAGGGGAAATCGGACTCTAGTTCCTGTTTCTAGGAGTACACTACCTTAACTATGTTCCACATTAAGCTTCCAAATCCCAGCTTTACCATATAACACTGTGTACCGAATAAATTACACTCCTCAAGGCCCATAAGTGGAATCCACCTATGAGGTCTTGAACGGCTCTGGACAGTGTAAACTCCCATCATACCCAACCAATACACCTGACCACCGTCATCCAGCCTCAAGAACCCCCCCAACCCGAACACCCACCTCTCGACCCCCTCCACCTCAGACCCATTCCCAGCCTCGGGCTACTCCGTCCTGGCCCCCCATACCGCCATGTTTCCCGCCTCCCCCCTCCACCCATCCCCTGGCTCGGCTTGGCTCGGCAACCCCCCTCCCCCGTCCTCCCCATCCCCGGCTCCCCTCCCTCCGGCTCCCCCCCCCCAGTGGACGCCCCTCCTGGTGTCTGTTGGGCCCGGGTCATGGCTGAGTCTTGACTTTCCTCTGCAGTGGCAGGCGGTCTCGCCGTCGGAGAAGACCCCCGATCTGAAAAGGGCTTTAAGGACCCTGCTTAGTAAGATGAAGGTAATGTTGGAAAGAATGGACCAGCGGCTGGCGCACCTACACACACACACACACGTAAACACGCACATTTTACTGAACAATTGGAAAACCACAATAGCAGTTGAATGAGACGGACAAAAACATATCATGTACACGGTCACCGTTTTTCATTTTGCCCCCCCACCCTCAACGTCCCCATGGTTTCTCTGCGGCCCTTGGCTGGCTGTGCCATGCTTCTAGCAAATTCCCCACTGGCCCGGATGCTCCGCCCACAACACCACTTTTCTCACTGGGACCGCCCACTTTTACCTCCCCACTCCTCGTTTCTTCTCATTGGTTGCCCGTTGTACGCCAGTCATTCCAAAGGTTCGCACCGACTCAAACTCCGCCCACCCCCCCCTCCTACTTCACACCCACCGCTCCACCAATCACCAACAAGCACGCTTCCATCGTGAGCAGGCCAATCCCGAGCACGTTTGGGGCATTCAGAGGCGAGGTCTTGATGTGTGGCTGAGCACAGGACTCTCCCCGGGATGCTGTGATATGAGAGATGTCTGATGACCAGGGCTGGCATGGTCAGGGAGGCATCATGGCGCGTTTCAGGGTCCCATTGTTTTGTAAGACAAAGGTTCTGTGTTGTCTTCTCAGGCGATTTAGCTGGGCATTAATTATCTTCATATCTATGCCATCTGGGACTCAAAAGAAATCCGTGCAAACACTGAACCTGCAGCGCTTTGAATGACCAAACAAATGTGTTGCTGAGGGTTGAACTTCTAGATGAACTTCATCTAGATTTGTCCTGAAAGGCTGAAATACATGTGTTGCATTCATGTATTTCAACATCCCCTCAGTGAACCAGTGATGAGGAGGTACAGCTAATATGTAGCATCACCGATACGTTGGCATAACTTTCACCAATATCACAGATGTTGATGATATTAGAAATGGGAAAGTATATAATGAGTAAAGTTGCTCTATGGTTTAGTACAGAAAATCATTTGGTAACCTTTCCCCTAAAGCATTTTCAAATATGATTTTCTTCATCATAAATCCACTAACTTATAAAAAACACATTTTCTATCGATTTGAGCTCTAACGTTTTCTATTGTATCTATTCATAATTAAACCGCTGACCAACAGAATACATTTACAAGTCAACGTTATTCACAAAAATGTGTAACCACAACGATGCTACACTTGTGCCACCACCTTAGCAACCACTTCAAAAGTTTGTTGTTTTTAACAGTCACCGCTTGCGGCCACGTTGTTCGATACTTGCACACACTCCGATCACGCTATTTTCTTTGAACTGCATCTTCTCTTAACATATTTAGACGTCTTTTGGCCTTGGTCAAAATTGGACTAGAAGGCTAGTGTTGAAGTAGTCGGCGTTGGATCTGATTATTGTCTATCTACCTCCCCTCTCTATGCCTCCATCTCCCCCTCTCTCTCTCGCTCTCTTTGTCTCTCTCTCAGGACTCTGACTCGCCCCGTCACTCCACGGCCTCCAACAGCTCCACCTTCAGCAGCCCCCCCAGTCCCGCCTCGCCCCACAAGACCAAGTCCCTGTCCTTGGAGAGCACGGACCGCATGGCCTGGGACACATGAGCCAAGCCCCCTCCACCTCCACCACCACCTCCGACGCCGCCACCACCTCTGGTCCACCCAACCCACTCAACCCATTGACTGACAGCACAGGACTCCAATCCCTATCTGCCAACCAAGCCCTCAGGGCCTGCCCCCTCCTCGCCCTCCAACAGAACTCATCCAATCGTATCTCATCTAAAGGTTCCTCCTCTTCTGACGTCGTACCCAAAGAACTCATTGGCCAATAGTGTGCTGGCCTACATCGTCTCCCAGTATGTCTGTAAATACACGCTCAAAGGGCGGGTCTGGGGTCTTTCTTCTTTGGGTTAGTGGGTGTATGTGTGGTGTGAGTTTGCGTTTTTATTAGAAAAGGCATTTAAAGGATATAGAAAGAAATAACATCCGCAATACCCGTTGTGCCGCCGGCTCTTTCGCAAATAACTTTCCCGAAACATCGGAAACCTCGATTTTTCCGGTGACTATAACGGGCTGCGCCGCTTGGCTGAGTCACTGAGTTGCCATCGGGAAATCCGGTTTCCCGCCTATTTGAAAATCGCTCAATGACCCCCTCAATAGGCGACCGGCAGAGAGCAAATATGGAGAAGACATGATTCGTATTGTACATAGAACTCGCAGTGTTTTGATCGGACGAAATTTCCGTTTATTTATCGATCTTAGACTTGGAAAGGCGGGCTCTTTGAGAGCCAGAGTGAAGCGGTGACATATAATTTTTTACCTCGGGGAAAGAATTGATATTGTAACACAAAAAGACAGACGAGCTGCAATTTTATTTTATTTTATTTTGCTCTTCTAATTGACACTAGCTAGGTGCAGTGAATGAATTTTGACTGCGATACGGCAGCGTTACTAAGCAACGCATTACGGAGTGAGTTTTATTTCTTTTTAGAGACTTACGCCCCACTCTGTCATCTGGTCCGTAGGGATTGTCTTTTTTTTGGTTTCAGACGCGTGCGCGGACACTCAGAATACATTCGACACTGTGTGATGACATTGTCATGGCTCTCTTATGCTAACCTCTTCCTCACCGGGGGCCAGTGAGAGTGACCTCATCAGCAGAGCTCGGGACCACCTCCCATGTAGATGTAGCCCCCCCGACCGCCATCCGGACCAGCAGTTGAACACCACACCAATTTACTCGGCAACAACAAAATGGATTCCCACCACAATAATGTATATAGAATCAAAGTAGAGAGTAATATATGATATGGAAAATACTATAGCGAAATACATGGGAGAGAGAAAGAGAGAGAGAGAGAAAAAATCCTTACTCTTTTGTTCATCTTTTTAAACTTTTGTTGTATCCTTTGGTCGAGTGATTATTTTTGCTGGGTTGTATTCACACGGAAGCCATTTTTAAACCACTTTCCAATGTGTTTTTGTTTCTTTCTTTTTTTTATTGTATGTATTACACATTGCGTGTTCGATTTTTCTTCACTTGGTTTGCGTTTTGGGTGAAGAAAGTTGTTATTATCGGTGGTCGAGTAAACAGAGGCATTTAACAAACATACACACACACACGTGTGTATGTCTGAAGCTCACTGGGTCAGTGCACGCACACACAGGCACGCACATACACACATACAGAAGTGGTGAGGTGACCGCGTCATTCTGCTCTACCTTAGTATTCTCTTCTCCCCCGCAGAGAGAAGGCAGCCGAGTTTTCTTCTGAACTTTCATTGGTCGATCGGTGTGTCACGAATACTGGTTAATTTCCAACCAACCCTATGGTATCCCTGGTTCTAAAGTGGAGATATTTGGGGGCGAGAACTCATTCAAACCAAAAGAAAGAAGATTTGTAGATTCTGATCGCCTTGTGTATTCCGAAGACTGTTGAACTGATGCGTTGAGTCTGGACGAATTGAAACGCATTAAAGAAACTAAAAGGAGATTGTAACCATTGATTGGCGACGGAGAGGAAAGGTCATCCTTCTGTGTTTTATTTTATTTATTCCAGATCTCCTGTCATTTGTTCTTCAGACTTTTTAACCTGTGGGTTATCATGTGTTGGTTAAATCTGGAGGGAAGCAGCAAGGCACTATTTATAGGCAACACAAAACAATTGAAAAGGATCTCTATTGAAATGTACAGGCGAAAGCTGTGAGGGGGAGGCTGCAGACTGCAGGTTACAGGGAAGTTACTGGCCCTCGTGTTTTTTTAACCTAGCCAACCAATCGCTTGTTCCCATCGGGGCTAAAGCCAAACACTAGCCTTTAGCACCGAGTGCTGCTATCCGGCCGTTATAACACATTGTAAAGTAGGCCTACTATTCAAAGACGTAGACAAAACACGCCGTCATCCACGTACGATGCTATATATGTTAGGCTCTAGAGGCAGACGCTCATAGCAATACCAATTTGTAACATGATGTGATAAAGTTATGTCTTGTAACTGTTGATGCCACTGATTTCCCTGTAAGCTGAGGATCTGCTTTGTCTGCAAGTACTCAACACCTGTTCAACCTCGTTTCTGGTCGAGGGTGTCTATCTCTTCCTCTGAGGTTGATTCCGGGCATAGTCAATTTGGATCATTATCATGGTTGAGCTCTACTACTGAAACCTCAGGGCTCCCTTTATGAAATTTGGGTGGCTACTAGTGTTTCCAATCCTAAGAAAGTAGCTTGACCATATATCGCTAAAAGCTAAACACACCAATACGTTTCTGCCCCTTTCCAAAATCTTCACTTTTAATTCCAATAGAAAATAATTCCTTGCTTGAAATTCAGCATTTATAAGAATCATTTCTTTTTTTTTTCTTTAGATACGAGAGTGCAATGTGAATTCCGACACTCCAGATTGTGACAAAACCTGGTTTTAATTCCAAGAGATCAGCACCTCCTATAGGGCATTTGTTTTAATTTCACCTTAACCTCACTATCAAAACTACCTTCTGGACTTTGTCTGTGTGGAAAGGATTCGAGGTCCATGGATACTACATACTGTATAGACCCCCCCCCCCCACTCAACCTGCTACAACGAAAATGTTTGAGGGAAAAAATTAAATGAACTCAGGAAATGTTGGAACCAATTAATATTTTCACAAAACGATGGAGATGAGTGTGCTAGAATTTGGGATTGATGAATGAGTGAATGAAGGTGTGAACCGGTGAATTGATGAGAAGAGAGAGAGAGAATTCTAGCTATAGTGTAGGAGGGTACCAGGTTTTGGGGGAAAGGATCAAGGTGGTCTAAAGGGTTTTTATGAAATTTTATTAAGATATAGTAGGGACGGAGCCCGTTGGTTTGACACTAGTTGTTGGCTGCGTTGCCACAGTGGTAGCCCCGAAGAAGTGGAGAATAAAATTTGCCTTTTGCATTTCAGTGAGGTCTTATCTACACTACTTTCTATATTGTTTTCCTTTCTTTCATATCATATTACACTTTTTGTTTTTGTTTTTCTAGGATTGCTTTGTAATAATTTGTACAGTTTTGCATGTTATAGATGTAATCATTTTTTTTTTTTCTTGGACTTGGCTTTTTTGTTTTTCAACGGTTTGGGCGTTTTGTGTCGTTTTATTTTTTGCTGAGGATAACCCACTACAGGTGTTGTAGATTCTTTTTTGCACAAAAAAACATATTTAAGGTGTAAGGTCAATTCAAAAACAAAAAAAGAGATAATGTATGAAAGTGGCAGCCACGCGTATGTGGAGAACTCATGTTAATCTGTCTCCGATGTATTTCAATAAAACGGAGCGCTGTTACAAACACAACGATGCTGTGCATTTCTGTGTAGTATGTTTGTGTATATATATACACAGTATGTGTGTGTGTGTGCCCGCGCACTCTGGGGGGAAAGGAACTGGCGCTTCTGAACTCTTGAAAAAAATCTTTATTACAGCTTCCACAAAGGTTTCATTTTTATCTATACATAGCCCACAAGACCTGTTTAGGCAAACTGTAATCCAAGAAACAAAACTCTTGTGACCCGAACAAAACTATTGGCAAATTCTACACTAGTTGAATTATACTATTGTTTATCATATTCGAGCTGTAAGGCAGCAGGTTGGCATTCATCATCACATAGTTCAGTCCTTGGATCCAAAATGGCGGACGAGCCCAATCCATTCGAACAGTTTTGTGATGACATAATTTTGACTCAATCAAACAACCATTGTATTTGTAGAGGTGTTCCAAAAAGCATTTATGTACGTCTTAACGGCAGTGATCAAAAGCCATTACATTTAAATAGCGTAAAAAAAGATTGAACAAGATATTACCTGAAACCCATATTTAATGTTTATGTAATTTCTCTCTCTGTTTGGCATTTCCCTTTTACCCGTCAGGTTAACCTGAAAGTTCATAAAGGTCGAAACATTACCGAGTGTATGTTAGGGTAGTCTGGGACCTTTGTATTATTACGCTATAGTTTCAATGACATGGTTGTGATCAACTTCATCACAAATATACGTTCACATTTTCGGGCATTTCCCAGAATCCATTCCAGGGGGGCACCTTCACAAGCTGAAGAAAGGCCATGACCCGTCCTTACGTTTCAGATCAGCAGTTTTTCGCTCCAGTGATCAACGGTGTACCGATAATGTCACAGTCAGAAGACAAAGGAGAGGGTATGTTATAAAACCCCACTGTATTTCCATATTATCAGTGTTCATATTCACAGTCAAATAAAAAGACCTAACAATCCTGGAAAGCAGCATCCTTGATTCACACAATATTTCAGTAGTTGTATTTATAGTTTACTATATCAAGTCCTTGATGTCCACAAATATTTCAGCAGTAGCATGTATAGTCTACTATATCAAGTCCTTGATTTTACTACAGAAAAAGGAAACGGAGCAGTAAAAGTCTTCCTAGTATAGTATAGTCCTCCATAGTGTAGTTCCGGACGTTCATTCTCTTTAACTATCGTCGGTTGAATGTATTTCACATCCACATCCTCAGCAGGTTTCAGACATAACATGACATAACGATTATATAGTTCCTCTGGAGGTCACCATGACGATCTTGATGCTCGCGGTGTTTGGAGGGAATCGATACAGTGCTTGTGATTGGCTGTACCTGAGCCTTTTTGAGGCATCTTAAATATAGAACGTTGATTGGCTGGCCGTAGCTCCGCCCACCTGTCATTTGTACGCAGAATCTAGCAGCACCGACGATGCCATCCAGATTCCACTCAACGTGACTTGACAGCACTATAAACAAACAGCTCCCTTTGAGTCTGAATGGAGCATTTCGGCTAGCATTAGCCAACAGTTAACCACAGCAAATGGCTAACTAGTGTCCATAAAGCTCTGAAGTAATCCAGTGTCACTCATGTGATCAGGTCAAGTTCCACCTTTCTTTTTCTAAAGCAGGAAAAAAAGATGGCCACCTTTCATGTCGGATAAAAGTGTCCAAGCTTTGGTCTCTCAGGCTCTGGGACTGTCTTCCTCCAGCACCATGTGGATCCCGTGTCCGGGAACGCTGTGGACCGCCTGCGGAGCGACGCTGAGGTCTCTTACGCTGCTGTGCCGCGATTGGCTCTCCAGCCGCTGGGTGGAGCCGTGCCGTGATGGGCTGTCCAGGCGGTTGTTGCTGCATAGTCTCGACTGCGATTGGTCCTTGAGCCGAGGCAGGCTTCCGTAGGGCGGGAACTCCTCCACGGCTCGGAAGCTGGAGGCGGCGAACCTAGGAGAGGGCGGGATGGAGACGGGTGAGCGAGAGGACTCCGACCTTTAAAGTTTTATGCCTTGCAGAACTTGATTAACAAACTTGAAAGATCTCATTATGTCTGCACGTTTCCATCTTGGATTTGCCATCTTGGATAAGGAATGTATTAATGCGTTCCTTCTTTTTTTTTGGGTGGGAATTGTGAATCCAGAGTAAGTCCAGTAAGCGATTTGGATCATGGGTGCATCAAATCACCACATTGATTCCTTTCTAATAACGTCACAATGAGTTGCTACACCAATAAGTACAGAGACGATAATAAGTTTGTTGACATCGTCTCTACAAGCTGAATGAACACCGCGGCAGTTCCTCGCGTGTCCTCACTCTCTCACTATGTCATCGTACGCCGGCGACACCTCCGCCCTTTGCCTTGTGAAACCGATTCTCCCAGCACCCTGCGGTTCCGTCCGGTGCCTCTAATGCTGATGGTGGTCCCCATGGCGACCGCACCACCCACCTGTCGTCCCGGTTGCGGTGCAGGCTGCCGTGGTAGCTGCTGCCGCTGCTCTTGGACGGCCCGCTGCGCATGGAGCCGGCCCGGCTGGTGCTGCCGCTGGCCGGCTGGTCCAGCATGGCCAGGTGGGTGGAGGAGGCGTGGGTGGAGGTGCCCTGGGTGGAGGTGCCACAGGACTTCCTCACCACGGGCCCACTGGGCTCCCTCAGCAGCAGCTGGGCGAAGTCGGGCTCGGGGCACCCCAGGGCTTGGTGGCTCTTGTGCACCATCCTGCTGGGGGGGTGGAGGTGGTGGTGGAGGGGGGAGGCGGGGAGAGAGGGGAGGGAGGGGAGGGAGAGGCGCAGGAGGGAGGGGAGGGAGAGGGGGAAGGTGGTGGCGAAGGGGGAGATGGAGATGGAGGAGGGGAAGGAGGAGCAGAAGGAGGAGCAGAAGGTGGGAGAAGGGGTTAACGCTCTGAGTTTTGTGGGGCGCGGGGCAGGGGAAGAGAGGGGGAGTTGCAGAGTAAGATGCGGGTTTTCACAAGCACTCTGGGGACCTCGTATCTATGGCAACCGGTCACCTTCCGGGTGACAACGGTTTCCGGTGTCAGGTGATCTGGAACTTGGATCACCTGGGTCGTCATTCATCAGTATAATCCTTCTATTATCCTTCCTTCTTTAGACAATAAGAATAAAGTAAACTTCATGTAGGACGATTGCATTAACATGGTCGATAAAAAAGTCACAATGGACCTAAACACGTAACAATCAGATTAAATGTTTATAAGGTCAAAACAACAAATTGCTGGTATTGTTTTTGTGCTCTTTGCGCATTACGTTTTTTTTCCTGAAAGTGTGAATTCTCTTTTTGCGTTTGTTTTTTGCGTTCACTACAGACTCTTTGTTTGAATGACATTGAACGTACTCCTTGCGTCTCTTGCCGTGGAAGAAGCCGGCCCACTCGAAGCAGGTCTTCTTGCTGCCCACCCAGAAGACGGAGGGGATGCCCACGATCAGCATCATCAGGTACTTGACGAGGAAGAGGACCAGGTCAGGACGGCTGCTCTGCTCCACCTGGGGGGGGCGCGCACACACACACACACACACACACACACACACACACACACACACACACACACACACACACACACACACACACACACACACACACACACACACACACACACATTAACATCTATTCAGCCTGAACAACAGAGGTACCATCAGACCTAACTCTGTATTTTTCTTTCAGTGAGTCTGGTTTGATAACACACAAAAACGGAAGGAGGTATTGTTCGTTCTTCAGTACTATTATTGGCAAAAGGAGAATATGTCAATACGTGCATGCATCCTTGTGTGTGTGTGTGTGTGTGTGTGTGTGTGTGTGTGTGTGTGTGTGTGTGTGTGTGTGTGTGTGTGTGTGTGTGTGTGTGTGTGTGTGTGTGTGTGTGTACTGGACTGTATGTCCACCCACACAGAACTGACAAAGGCGGGCTGGCGGGCACTTTGACTTGATTCTTCCTCACATTCATTGAGTCATGCCTTTATATGTGTGCGTGTTTCTAGTGGTGTGTGCGTGTGTGTAGTGTACCCTGCCTGCCTCATTACTGACAATGGGCTATAGCCTGCCAGAGACTGAAATACACAGCGGTGAGCACAAACCCACCACTCTAGTCATCTCTTGATCTCATGATAATGCTTTGAGGCTCTCTGACACACAGAGAGAGAGAGAGAGAGAGAGAGAGAGAGAGAGAGATGAGTGTGTGATGAGTGTGTGATGAGTGTGTGATGGAGAGAAGCTTCTTTCTACCTCCTCCACAGCAGAGTGTCCGCCGTGCCTCCAGGGAGAGAGAGCTGTTGAGTCCTGCCTCTATCCACTGTCTTTGCACTAGCGCTGGCTTTGTGTGTGTGTGTGTGTGTGTGTGTGTGTGTGTGTGTGTGTGTGTGTGTGTGTGTGTGTGTGTGTGTCTGCTCTCCTCAGTAACTCCTCCATTGTACTGTGCTGTATGCTTTTTAAGTTGAAATAATACATGATGTAATTCCTTCATATACTCAGTGCCATTTGGAGGACCAGTCCAACCAAAGCCTCCGCCCTTACCATGAGAGTGCCCACAACCTTGGCAGGGGCGGACCAAGGTGGGAATGGAACCTCTGAGCCTGGCAGAGTTAATGCCGTGCACTACCGGTGGGGCTAGAGTGGATTTATCTTTCCGTGATCGATTAACCGTCTGTTCATCTAACGTTAAATCCATCATAAATAAAAAACAGTTCTGAGCATCTCTCTTGGTTAGGAATGAATCAATTCCCGTCTATCCTCCTCTGTAGAGCCACTGTCTGCTACGCTGAGCTCACAAAACAGCCACGCTATACGTAGCATCGGTAACATTAAGCGCAGCGTGCAGCGTAGCGTGTTCTGATGCGTCCTCTCTCCGAGTCCGTTGGACCACTATGGCCGACGCAGCCCCGCTATAGATGGCCTCGCTGGGACTTAGATTAGTGGCATTGTGCAGTACAGCGTGGTGTGTGGAGATGCGCCGTCGCGCTGTGATCTAGAGCGGGCCGACCCTGGTGATGAACCCGCGCTGGGGTGGGTGTGGATGATGTTAATCTATGTGTGTGTGTCTGTGTGTGTGTGTGTGTGTGTGTGTGTGTGTGTGTGTGTGTGTGTGTGTGTCTGTGTGTCTGTGTGTGTGTGTGTGTGTGCGTCAGAGGGGATCCAGTGCACTGGGCCACCGAACTCGGTGCAGAGAATGGATGGGGAGGACAGCGCTGTAGGTTCAGATGCTTGGGCCTATTCTCTTAATCCCTCTTTCACGCTGTGTTGTGGCGGCCCACGCAAACGAATAGAAAGGCTTAATGCACACACACACTCAGACAGTGTTGCTTTGACGCATATACACACAGTTTTGCTTTGAGTTCACACACACACACATACAGTTTTGCTTTGAGTTCACGCACACACCAAGGTTACTTTCTCACAACCCCTAGTGTTCTAGGTGAGGAGATAATGTGAGACTAATGCTGCGTTCTGGATAAACACAAACACACACACACACACACACACACAAACATAACCTCACATAAGGCCATACGGTTACTCAGAACTCCAGCTGTGTATGTGTGTATATATTTGTTTGGTGTGTGTGTATGTGTGCGTTTGATTGTGTATGTATGGGTGTCTGTATTTGTATTTGTGCGTGTGTGTTTGTGTGTGTGTGTGTGTAGAGAGACTGACAGAGGATCTGTTTTCGGGGATATCCCCGGGAATTGCCCGAAATTCCCACTAGAGCCATCCAGTGAGGATTAGTATGAATGACTGAGTATGCGTTTGGATATATAGTTTGTTCATTGTCAGTGTTGTGTTGCTCGGAGTCTACCGTAACAAAGCAGCCAGATAGAGCAAATAGGAGCCGGTTGAATTATTTACAGCTTCTCAGTGAGTGGGAGAGAGAGCTATAGCTAGAGGCTAGCTCAGCTCTCTCTCACACACAGTCTCGCTCTCTGTCTCTAACACAGCTCATTCTTACGCTCTCGCTTTTACACATCTCTCTCTTTCTTATAAAGCGCTCTTTCTCTCTCTCTCTCTCTCTCTCTCTCTCTCTCTCTCTCTCTCTCTCTCTCTCTCTCTCTCTCTCTCTCTCTCTCTCTCTCTCTCTCTCTCTCTCTCTCTCTCTCTCTCTCTCTCTCTCCTCTCTCTCTCTCTCTCTCTCTCTCTCTCTCTCTCTCTCTCTCTCTCTCTCTCTCTCTCTCTCTCTCTCTCTCTCTCTCTCTCTCTCTCTCTCTCTCTCTCTCACACACACACACACACACACACACACACACACACACACCAACAAATCCCACACACACTGCTCCCTGAAGACCTTTCCTCTACTGCAGACAAACTGCCAGCTACCCCCCAAGGTGGGTTAATATACATCCATGTGTGTGATAGAGCTGCTGTAGATGAGATGGATAGAGCAGAAGAGTAGCCTCTCTCTCTCTCTCTCTCTCTCTCTCTCTCTCATATCCATAATCAACAAACACAGTGCTACCACTTTAGCTCAGCCAAAGCAGCCCTCGGTGGTGTGTACCGTACCTGGTAGGGGGTGTGGTGGTGTGTGTACCTGGTAGGGGGTGTGGTAGTGTGTGTACCTGGTAGGGGGTGTGGTAGTGTGTGGTGGTGTGTGTACCTGGTAGGGGGTGTGGTGGGGTGTGGTAGTGTGTGTACCTGGTAGGGGGTGTGGTGGTGTGTGTACCTGGTAGGGGTGTGGTGGTGTGTGTACCTGGTAGGGGTGTGGTGGTGTGTGTACCTGGTAGGGGTGTGGTAGTGTGTGGTAGTGTGTGTACCTGGTAGGGGCAGGGGATGTGGTACTCCTTGCAGCGCTCCTGCACCCAGGTGGTGTCCCAGGCCTGGCGGTGGCTGCTCTCGTACAGCAGGCAGGCCAGCACGGTGAGCAGGGGCACCAGGTACAGCACCGAGAACACCCCGATGCGGATCATGAACTTCACCAGCTTCTCCTGGTTCTCCTTCTCCAGGGGGATCTCCATGCGCACGCGGTTCAGCGCCAGGATGCCCGCCAGCAGCAGGGCCACGCCCACCTGGAGGGGGGGGGGGGGGGGGGGGGGGTGTGCGTTCAGTTTGGTGTTTTGTTGTATTCCTCAATCACTTTAGTCTGGGTGATGTGGTAACATGGAGTTATATAAGTACGGGAAGCGAGGACGGCCCTGAGTGAATAGATTCATGGCTTTGTCAGCTAACTATTAAGGATTATGCGATACGGGGGTTTTAATGACGAACTGAGACAAAGAAAATAGCTCCCCCTCCTCCTTAACAAAGGCTGGATTCCTTTTTATGTTCAAAGAAACTTTTTAAAGGCTAAACTCTGTCCCCTGTTGCATCAGCCTGAGACTGTTCATAACCCGTCTCCAGATCTCCCGATCGGACCCGGCCCGCCCTCATGAACCTGTGTCCACCGCGACGTCCCCGATCACGCCGTTTACATCGCCCCTCCTCCCCGTGCATAAAGACACATCATCTAGCCTATCATTCATCCCGCCTCAGCCCATGCCCTCAACCCTTCCTCCCTCCCCATCACTGCGCTACACACCCAAACCCCCCCCCCCCAGAAGAAACGCTGTCGCGCTCACCACCACGTCCAGGCCCAGCGGCGCCAGCAGGAACCAGCGCAGCGCCGTGAGGTCGTAGAGCCCCACGAAGCACACGCCGCTGACGCCGTCGCCCTCGATCTTGTTCATGGCCAGCAGGGTGACGGTGAGGGCCCCCGGGAGCCCCCAGGCGCAGGCGTGGAACAGCAGGGCCTTCTTCTCGATGGCCTCGCTGCCCCACTTGGGCACGGCGGCCAGGAACCAGGTGACGGTCAGGATGACCCACCACACGCTGCCCGCCATGGTGAAGAAGTAGAGCACCATGAAGAGCAGGGTGCACGCCTGGGGGGACGGAGGGTGGGGTGAGGGGTGAGGGTAAGGTTAGAGTCATGGTGGTGCGCTCAGGCCCTGAGATCTCTTTGTTTTCTGTTGCTGTGGTGTCTTTAAGGTCTGGTGGAAATAGTCCATATCTTCTCTACGTCTTTTTGCCATTGTACGACTTTCCCTTAGTGACGCAGGTCCTGTTGGTCCAAAAGTGTTTTTTACAATGGGACTTTATTTACAAGGATGTAGTTTAATATATTAACGGGCTATAGAGATGTAGACGAGCCCCCCTGGCTAACGCTGTCACATTTACGGAAATGTTTTATCTTGTACTGTCCCTGACAAATTAACCAATGAAACAAATGAGATGAATCGCAAGAACGGTTCTGTTAACACTCTGCCATTCATTGTGTCCGTCAAACCCTTTCTGGATCTGATGGGCGTTTAAAAACAATGGATAACGAATGCTTTAGTTCTTGTCTTTGGTCTTTCAGGAGCCTAAAAGTGTTAGTTATAATTCCGTAGTGTTAGTTTTGTGTCTTTGTCCCTGATGTCCGTCACACTAAGAGCCGGCCACACGACCATGTCACTTCCTCTTCTCTCTCGGCCCGGTCTCAATGACTACCTCGAACACCGACGAGACCTAACCTCCTTAACCAGACGTCCAATCAAAACGCCCGCTCCCTCTCCCCCCCCCCCCCGCCTACCTTGTTGTGGGAGCCCTGGGTGACGGTGGCGGCCCTGAAGCGCCCGGGGGCGGCGGCGTTACAGGCCACGCGGTCGTCCAGCAGGAAGCCCAGGAAGAAGGCCAGCGACACCATCATGTAGCACACGGCGTAGAAGATGATGGGCCGCTCGGGGTAGCGGAAGCGCGACACGTCGATGAGGAAGGTGAGGAAGGTGAAGAGCGTGGCCGACAGGCACACGATGGACACCACGCCGATGAAGTAGCGGGCCAGCGCCAGCTCCTCGCGCCCGAAGTACATGTTGGGGCAGGGCGGCGAGCAGTCGCGCACGCCCATGAAGGAGTAGCCCAGGTCGGGGTCCATCTTGAGCTCGCGCGGGCACCAGAAGCCGTAGTCGCGCTGCACGGCGCCCGGCGACTCGGCGCTGGGGGCGTCGGCGGCGCTGGACAGGAGGTCGGCCGCGCGGGGGTAGGCCTCGTCGCAGTCGGGGAACCTGGAGGAGGATGAGGAGGAGGAGGAGGAGGGGGAGGGGGAGGAGGAGGAGGGGGAGGAGGAGGAGGAGGAGGAGGAGGAGGGGAAGGAGGAGGGGGAGGAGGAGGAGGGGGAGGAGGAAGAGGAGGAGGAGGAGGAGGTGGAGGAGGAGGAGGAGGAGGAGCTGTGGTGAACTGATGTACTTCACCTGATCGCATTCTGTTTTATCGGACTCTGTTATATCGAACACTAATTGAACTGACTTTATTATACTCTTTCACATTATATATCATTAGAAATTGGTTCATTTTGCAAAGTAAGAGCATCTAAAAAATATATATGCTTAATCATTTGTTAAAGCATATTAAAATAAACATATAACTATAATATATAGAATCAAAATATGTATGTTTTTAATAAGAGCACGTTGTGCTACAGACCTGTCGCAGTCCATCTCGTGGGGCCAGCTGACCCCGAACATGTCCATGAGGCGGTAGCAGTCGCTGCGCGCCTGCAGGCAGAGGCGGCGGCAGGGCAGGGTGACGCGGCCGTACTCGGTGCACACCGGCGCGTACAGCGCACACAGGAACATCCGCAGCTCCTGGGAGCACTGCAGGTTCACCATGGGGTGGAAGGGCTGTGTGTGGGGGGGGGGAGAGGGTAAGGAGACGACACGTTAACCCCTTTTACACTGAGATCCCGCCGCCGCGGTGCCGTAAAGTAGATCCGGCATTACGCTGGCTTTGATTACTTTGCATTACCATACACAGTGCGGGTTAGAGGAACCAGAGGCGTGACGTGTCACACAACACCGTCAGAGTCTTGTGTGATGTATAACCTACGTCACACAAGTGTTGAGGTGCTGAGGTGCTTCTGCTAACCGGGCACATTTATAGCCCTCTTCGAACGCAGGAAAAGTCGCTCGGCATTGTTTACAACATTTGGTGGGTAGGTTTACAATGGTCTATCAGGCGAGCCACTTGTTTCTTTGATCATTAGGTACAGGATTCAACTTTGTTTGACTTTGTGGTCCAGATTCCAACTGTATGACACTTTCTCTGCGCCTCAGAAACCGTGCAGGTGGTGGCAGGTTAAGAACCAGTCTCTCTCTCTCTCTCTCTCTCTCTCTCTCTCTCTCTCTATGGCTGGGTTTATAATTGATGTGTTTCCGTCTCTTCCTGTTCTATTCTAACTGCCGCCGTTGTTGCAGATCCTCAAGGACCGACACAGAGGTGTTTATCCCTAAAACAAGCTTCTGTTTACAGCACACAACAGCTGCCAGGGAACAGAGAAGCTGCTCGGACTAATTCATTTAATCCAGATATGATTCTTGAATTGTGAATTGTTTTCAAATTGAAACGTCAAAGTCCAGACATGGCTCCCTCTTCTCTCCATGGTCCGTGTGCATTGTAACCTTGGGTGTACAGATGGGTCTATTGATCTGGATGCAAACTAGCATCTAAATCCATTGTGGGATCTAGATTATGTTCCTTGTGTAAGCATGACCAGAGAGAGAGTGAGAGACAGAGAAGGGAGGGGGGGGGGGGGGATGGGGTCGATCAGCTCATTAATGTTGTTTTCATTTGCATAAACAAAGAGCTGTATTAAAAATGTACAAGAAGGAAAAATCCCAGTTGGGTGTTCGGTGGTTGTTATCGGCAACATCAAACGTGGTGATGCGTCGCCTTGGAATGGGTGATGACAGACATCAGTTCAGTCTGAAGCCAAGTCCCAGCGGGAGGGAGGGGGAGACAGGCCGAGGGGGGAGAGGGGGGAGAGGGGGGAGGATTGTTTCCGTGGATGAGATGAGTCAAAAAAACAACTTTGGCCCCCTTTTCCCTAATCCTTAGGCCCCCCCTTTTCCATCCTCCTCTCTCTCACCCACTGCTCCTACCCTTTTCTCTCGTCTCTATCTCCCCCGCCCCCCGTCTCCCCACCCTCCTACCTCTCTCTCTCTCTCTCTCTCTCTCCCCCACCCACTCCCCCTCCCTCCCCTCCCCTCCTCCTCCCAAGTCATTTCAGGCTGTGATCTGCTACAATGGGACAGAGATAGGAGGAGAACGAGCCAGATCACCCCCACTACTGGGACACACACACACACACACACACACACACACACACACACACACACACACACACACACACACACACAGTGGGGGGGGGGCTGCCGTCTTTGTGTTCGAGGGAAGACCACGCTGTGATTGAGTGACATACTGCTGTAACACATACACTGCTGTAACACACACATACATGCACACAAATATATACACACACACACACACGCACACACACAGATACACACACAAGCATCCAATACCAGTGGAACGTTTCATTAGCATAATCTCACCCGTACTGGTACACAAACAGTTTCTCTCTCTCTCACAGTTAGGGGGCATCTGGCGGTCACGTTTAAAATATGTAAATCCCCCAACGGAAGGAAGGTGGTAGCAAGCATGTGTCTGAGGGAGGGAGACGTCTGAGCTTACAATTTGGATTTTTGTATGCTCATGTATTTGTGCGTGTGTGAGTATATGTATATGTATGTGTGTGTGTGTGTGTGTGTGTGTGTGTGTATGTGTGTGAGGATATGTTGTTGTTGTATATATTTTGTGATGACTCCGCCAGTAGTCTGACTGAAAACAGGGAGACCACAGATCCAGTCCAGCTCCACGAGGGTCTGGGCTCACTCCAGCCCTACGCGTCCCCTCCCCTGAGCCTCCTCCTATAGCGCTGGGGGTGGGGGGGTCGTTTATAGCAGGGAGGGGGAGGGGAGAAGGGAGGCGTGTGTGTACTGTGAGTGTGTGTGTGGGGTGGGTTGGGTTGCTGGCTTGGGTGAAACCCGCTAACAAAAGTATGTCCTCATTATTAATTCAGTGAGTGCTTATTACAATGTTGATCAAATGACTAAGAAAGAATGTGAGTTTTATAAAAGGAATACAAATGTGCTAAATTTTTGAGTGCATCAATAATGTTGCCAATAGAGCAGACAAGGAATATTTGGGCATGAATCATAATATATATTCATTATGAACATAATGAAATTCATCAGAGGGAGAAAACTAACTTACAGAAGCTAGCTAAGCTGGTATTGAATGGAGAGTGACGACACTAATTTGAGCCAATCTGAAACAGTGATTTCAACAGCCTGTGTTTATCCAGGGGCCTTTGGCTGCCCGTGCAGTTCTGATCAGCGTGTTTGGTTTCCCTGTAGGATGCTCCACTCTAGGGGGATATGCTGCTACGTCCGTCTACTGACTCTGCTTCTGTTAAGTCACTATATAAATGGATTAGTATGGCTATTAGGTTAGGGGGCCTCTGAGAGCACATAGCAGCCACACACACACACACACACACACACACACACACACACACACACACACACACACACACACACACACACACACACACACACACACACACACACACACACACACACACACACACACACACACACACACACACACACACACACACGCTCTAGGCTGGGATCTTTGTGGCAGAATGGAGGGGAGAAACAGAAATGTGTGGTGGTGCTTAATAGGTTCTTAGATGCAGGATCAGGCGATTCTTTTGTATTTCCTGCATAGGGAAGGTCGCTTAAGAAAAAAGTGTATTTGTCTATTTGTCGTTATTTGACACCTTGATCCAAAGTGACTTACGATGACTCTGAGACGGATGGAAGCATTAAGGAGCAGGTAGAGGTAAGGGCATCTTGCTCAAGGATGCCAACAAAGAGGCTGTGGACATTGGGGTTTGATTCCGGAACCTTCCGTCTGGGAGTCAAACACCCTCACCACCACTAGGCGATCCTTCCCCCTCATCTAGAAGACTCTCGGCTAGCTCCGGATCATTCCGGTTCTGTTGCAGGCGCAGGGGGCAGTTTAGACATCTTCCACACCTGTCATAACGGCACTCAAGCAGTGTGTGAGTGGGGTAGTGTCTGTGGCACTGGAGGCCTCACATTCAGGGGACGCCACGGCAACGGTGACACCATCTGACAAGTGCTCTCTTTGGCATCTGAAGACCGTCGGGCTGGTGTGGCTTCCACCACACCACACACACACACACACACAGCTGCCATGACATACAGTGATACACTCTAACACACACACACACACACACACACACACTCTACCCCCTCCGAGTTAAGGTTGCCAACACAAGTGTAGTTCCTTATCGTGGGAACGTTGTAGTCTATGTATTCACGTTGGGGTTGGAGTGGGGAAGATAGAGTGGGTCTCCATGTTGTAAATAACCCGTATAGTTGTTCTTTATATTTTCCTTTTTTCTGTTGAAAGTTCAGAACAGTAGTATGTAGTACATACTGTGTCCCAATCAATTTGACTTATTATCCAGTCAAATGTGTTTTCAAAGGTTTTCTTCTGTGTATCGCTAAATGTGGTATGTTCTCGAGTAGCCAAAGTTATTTTGCTTAGTTTGACTTTGCTGTGCTGCCCGCTTGGCCAGGACAACCTTGCATAAGAGATTTTAATCTCTGTGTTTCACCTGGATAAATAAATCGTATTGACTGTTGACCTCCATGAAATCTAACAGTTTTTCAGCAAAGGTCCAGCAGAACTGTCCTTATTCTATGTCATTCAGATCAAAATGGCAGTTATTACTAACAATTTCTGAATGGTACGAAATATACAGTGCTTTATTCACTAAGATAACACAGTAAATACAGGGGACTAGAATCCTAGATCCTGGAATAACAACATGGAGACACAGTCTTCCGTGACACACACGCGTTACCTCATCAGCTGAAGCTTTGCCAGCCTCCGCTGAGCGGAGATGAGATGTAAAGCAGCTCAGAAAGCCTGGATCTCCGGTGACACTGCTCCAGGCTACAAGAACACCGTCAACTCTACTGAGTTTTCATGTAGTGTACTGCCGTGGTTCTCAAACTGTGGGTCACGCACCATGCCGCAATACACTCATACATACTTTAAATATATATGCGTGTTTAGACCATGTCTTGTTTTCTTAGTTGCTTCGCCTGTCTTGTTTAATTTGTGAGAGATTTGAAGTGACATGCAAGTTAGGCTGAGAAGTAAATTCATGAATACAAAATATAGAAAATGGACTCCAATTGTAAGTTTGGAATTCTATGTGTATGTAGTTATTGGTTTTTTCCTTCTCTTCAGTGGTCACTGGTCAACTAATGTTTATTTCTGGTGGCTTGACATTGTGTCGAATAATAAATTATATTAGCAATGTGTTAAAATAAATACAATTTAGCAATAATACAAGTGAAATTTGACACCTTTTGATTGGAAAAATATATTCTCAAAATGTTTTAGATATTTTTAGCTATAATATCTATGTTGCTTGGTACAGCCGATCGAAAAACTTTCCTTATATGGCCAGGAGCCATCCAAGTTATGACTTTCTATTAACCCGCAGTGTCTTACTGGAATCAGTGCTCAGGTTTTTCCAGCCCGTTTCCCAAATGTCGACAAAGAAGAACCAAGCGTGTAATACACAAGTAATCAATGCAAATGTAATCTTGGCTCGACCACCTTCTGCTCCCGCCATTACGAATTCATGACAGTTATTTAAGCCCTTTCAGGAACACCAAATAATGTGGAAAGAAATATGCCACAGTGGAAGCAGGAACCAAACGCCTCAATTAAAGGGATACCGTTCGTCCCCAACGTGTCTGCATAAGTCTGTGTGTATATTTATTTGCGTGTGTGTGTGTGTGTGTGTGTGTGTTTATGTGTGCATACCAGTGGTTTTGTTAGGAAAACTAAAGCATTGCACCAGCTGCGGTACAAAGCCTTGACTGCTAGCGCGGATCTCTAAGCACTCCAGTGACTGATGGTTGATCAGGCCTATTAAGTGTCAGGGTCATCCCCTGGCTACTGACCACTGGCTCTCACGCTGGACTGGAGAACCTCACCCCACCTTCCTGTCTCGATCAATGCCCCCTCCTCTCTCCTACACCAACCTTCATTCATTCATTCATTCAACGCTCTCATCTCCGAATACTCTGTTCCTCTGAAGAGATTGAAGAAGAGAGGCTCTACTTCAAGGTCTTTTCAATTCAATTCAATGGGCTTTATTGGCATCATTGGGAAGATATGCTTACATTGCCAAAGCATGTAAGTCAAGACAATGAAAAAATATAGGTTTCCATAACTCTCAATTAATCCCTCTCTCTCCCTCTCTATTCCATTAAGACTAATGCCCTCACTTTCAGCCGGTCTCTCTCTCTCTCGCTCTCTCTCTCTCTCTCTCTCACTCTTGTTTATTGTCGTTACATTTCATGTCTCCTAGCGTTTTTTTGTCTTCTTTCATTTCTTCCTGTAACTCGTCTCCTCTCTCCCTCCCTCCCCCACCCTCTCTCTCTCTCTCTCTCTCTCTCGTTTCCAAATCTGTAAAATTTCTCAGCTCAGCACCATGGCGACCGCTGATGCAGCAGCCGGGAGAGAGGAGGCAGAGGGGAGGAGGAGGGGGGGGAGGAGGAGGAGGAGAGGGGGAGGAGGAGGAGGCAGGGCTGGAGTGAGGAGTCAGGGGTATGGGTAAGGAGGAGGAGTTGAATGAAGGGAGGATGAAGGAGGGAGGGAGTGAGAAAGGAGGTGTTCGGTTGGGGTAAAGGGGAGGAGGAGATGGGGGGGGGGGGGAGGAGGAGGAGGTGTCCCTAGAGGTCAGGGTGCAGGGTGGAGGAGGCCACCTCCCTGCCTCCCTTTGTTAAGAGCACAATTGTGAACGTTGCCCCGGCAACCGGTCTGCCCCGCATTGGGAAGGGGGTGGTGTTGGGAGGGGTGGTGGGGAGGGAGGGAGGGGAGGTGGGGAGGGAGGGAGGGAAGGATGGGTGTGTGAGGACAAAAGAGATAGAAGAGAAAAGAGGGAAGAGAGAAACATAGAGAGAGAGTGAGAGTGAGAGAGAGAGGGAGAGGTGTCATTCACAGCCAAGTTTGGAGCCTTGTAGATAGATAGTGTGTGATAAACACACACACACACACACACACACACACACACACACACACACACACACACACACACACACACACACACACACACACACACACACACACACACACACACACACACACAGGGTGGGTTGTCAAGCTAGGAGCAACTCTCTCTGTGGATGTTCCCCTCATTCAGTGAGGAGCCAATAAACAGGGTGTCCGACATTAGATAAAACAAGAGGCTCTTTATAGGTCGGGTCACGCTGGATGGGCCTCACTCAACACGTTTTCTGTGTGTGTGTGTGTGTGTGTGTGTGTGTGTGTGTGTGTGTGTGTGTGTGTGTGTGTGTGTGTGTTTAGCGGCATGCTAGCTAACAACATTAGCTTAATAATGTGTACACCTTCACTCTTCTTTTTCACATTGTCTCAAAACCCAATTGACAGCTTAGTCAGTATTCCGTTCGTACACACACGCGCCTTTGCGTGTGTGTGTGTCTCCTTACATGTACCACAAAACTAAAACAGACTTTTCTTTCAGGCGTTTGACTAATCTTTTCACACCATAGGGGTGGGGTATGGTTGCTGTTCTATACAACGGTAACACGACACGGTTTATCTAACCAGCGACGGTAACCGGAGAGAACCATTCGATTAAACAACCTGAAAGCAAGAGGAGAGGGCCGGAGAGAGGCTAGCGGCTCGGAAGCCATATGCTAATGGTCGGTGGGAATACACAGAAGAAACATATGGGCGGCTATGTAGCCTAGCTACAAGAGCGGGTGTGATTCTTACCGTCCAAGCTGATGTCGGTTGGTGGTTCAGTTATTATCAGTCAGCAAACATGTGAATCCAAAAACATGCATCATGACTTTACGTTAAAGGATGTAAATGATCAAGTTATATTATTTCGAAGATGAAAATAGGTAGAATACCTAGTTAATAAAAAAAAGTAGGATGATCATTAGCTGAGTCATATTTTTAAAAATACTCCACTTGTTATCCAACATTGACATTGAATAGTATAGTAGTTGCTAAATCCATAAATAATATTTTTCCATATCATGAAGAGCACACGTACAAAATACGTTTTTCTTCTGTAAATTTCTTATGGTTTCATTCCTTTATATACAGCATATATACAATGTTTTTGTCTTTGATTTGTCTCCCGTAACTGATGTGACGTTCGCACCACAACTGAACCCAGACCTATGAAAATGGGGACATGTTTTCACTCGCCCCTGGTTCACCCAGTATAATCTGCCAACACGTCCCAGTATAGAAATAGCTGATTCCCATTAGACTACCGGAGGCTACTGTCCCACATCAGCTCTGAGGTCATTCAGCGGTCAGAGATGATGGGCCATTATTACCCACTCACTGAAAATCCTATTTTCATTTGAACGAATTCACTATCTAACATCTCCCTGCTTTGTCAGCTATTAGAGGTCCAGAATGTACTCTACAACGAGGAGCCATTCAATAGGACCTCAAGGAGAAAAGAAGATCCATAGTCTGGTCATTTTGCGCCACTTTAGGAATCATTTAAGAATATTTCTGGGCAAACAAGCTATCAACTACCATCCCATTCACAGAGCGAAAAAAACACTGAACTTTTAAGAGCTTTGGCTGACAAAACATCCCCAGAACACAGCCTGGTAGTACAAGTGTTATCTCTCAAGACACAAGACGAAACAGAAGCTACAGCCAGAAATTCATCTTCGTCCCCGCGCCAAAACCCTCTCAAACAAACCAGCCAACGACCTCCGCCAAATCCCAATCCAACCGCCCGGCACTAGAGCACTTTTAGAGGGCGGTTCATCATCAAAACACCCAACCACGGGCCTTTTGGTTCCCATCCCAGTCTGGGTTCCTTCACCGACTCGCCCATTCATCATCATTATCACGGCTATTCACGAGACCTAATTCCTCCTTTAACATCAACTGTCAATTCCCCACCTCGACCGCACAGTTGCCGGCTCACAGGCCCCTGAATGCCCACAGGGACCCCCGTCCAGAGCTGCCAGGGGCCACAAGGACCAAGAGGAACACAAGCGGCCGCCAGACTCCAGGAGCCGCGAGACCGACGCTCCCAGAGGCCCGGTGTTGGGAATGCTGGCTGATGTGAGCTCCTTCTAAGCTCTTTAAAAAAGGATTCCGACGGCTGAAAGAGTCTTAATTGTGGAGCCGTGACAAATCAAACTGACCGGCGTTCAAAACACCAGGAATGCCGCTTTCTTTTGCGTGCAATGCACAAGTGCACACACACAGACACACACACACACACACACAAACATACACATTAATTAAGCCTTAAAAGCTAACCTTGCTACGATTCAAATGGCATTCACGACTTGGTAAATCAGGCACAGCCATTTGGGGAAATTATTCAACCTCAAATGTAGTGTAACTAATGTGTAATGTGTTACACCTGTTTAAGTCCTGTTTAAATCCTCTCCTTTAGAATAATAAAAAAAACAATAGGCCAATGAAGTCGCACACCAATAGCACAACATTAAAATACTAAATCTAGGGGGTTGTTACTGAATATTCAGCCAATCAAATGACAGCAAAGGACCCTGTCTCGATGCTGTTGATGATGACAAATCCTTGTTTACCACATTTCCTAGCATCATGTCTCTGGACTGGCAGGGCATGGTGCAAGGGTTAAATAAGCCTGTACCACTTGTGGTGGTACGTGTGTGTGTGTGTGTGTGTGTGTGTGTGTGTGTGTGTGTGTGTGTGTGTGTGTGTGTGTGTGTGTGTGTGTGTGTGTGTGTGTGTGTGTGTGTGTGTGTGTGTGTGTGTTGACCAGATAGATGGCGTCTCTGGGCTCCTCCAAGCTGCAGACCAAGATGAGTGCGTGGACGCCCCTCAACCACCCAGTAGCTAATGGCAAGGTAGCTGAACAATCTCTCTCTCTCTCTCTCTCTCTCTCTCTCTCTCTCTCTCTCTCTCTCTCTCTCTCTCTCTCTCTCTCTCTCTCTCTCTCTCTCTCTCTCTCTCTCTCTCTCTCTCTCTCTCTCTCTCTCTCTCTCTCTATGTTTAGCTCAGTATCTCTCCCTCTCTATATTCTTGTCTTTCTTCTTTATTTTTCTCTCCCTCCATCTTCCACCAGTCTCTCTCACTTCCAGTCAATCTCTCTGCTGCTCTCGTTATCTTTCTCTAACTCTCTCTCTCGCCATCCTTATCTTTCTCTGGCTACTTACACTATTACTCTCTCTCCTCCATTAAAACTCCTGATCTCACTTTCAGTCAGCCTCAGTCTCTCAGTCCCTCCCTCTCCACCGGTATACTAATACATTAATACCATTAGCACACAGATGGAGGTGGGTGGAGTCGTGGTGGAATGGTGAAACAGCTCTTCAGTCAGACCTTACAAGCCCCTCTTTACCAGTGACACTGCAATGTCATGTATCTCAATAACACCTCATTAAATCCAATCCGTTATGGAACTAAAATACAGACGACTACACAATATTATGTGCCCATAGCAGCACTACATGACTTCATAGATCATTAGACATGAGTTTGTTCAGTTAGAACAAACCAATAGTGATTTCGAGCAAGTGGACCCAGTGTACTGAAACTCATACCACAGTAATCTTCCTGCACACATATGCTTAAACTAAGGAAGGGCTGCATCTGCTTTGTGATTGAGTTTGAATTGCTCACCTCAGCATTACCAAAGCTACCATACCACGCCGCTATTAAAGCGCTGGTTGGGAATGACATAATGGGTTGTTAATCTAGAGATAATCTACAGAGAAGAGGGGGTTAAAACGATAAAACATGGAGAAAACATTGGAATTAAGGCTTAGTCTATCTGCTGAACTCCTCGATTACAGAGTGCAGTATTCGACAGGGCAGAGAGATAGGAGAGAGATATAGTAAGCATGTAGAATCCTGTACACAGTGGACCGACAGGTCTCAAATCCTGTTATGTAAAAAGTATTATAATTTTTTTATTAAATGACGGGATTATTCTGAGTGATATTATAAATATTCTGGTCTGTCAACACGCCTAGTGTGGGACAGGGAATCCATTTTGGGGAAACACACCCAGTTTTCAGATTACACAATGGCAGTTATTGATGCTCCATTCTCTTGTACTGCCCCAGGTCAAATTGTAAAACTTTCGTTTTCTGCCTTATGCTTTGTGTTGCTTCTGGTTGTCCTCCAAGGGAGGAGTTGAGTAAAACTGAGACTAACAGTCGGATTTTAACTGGCACGGAGCAGATAGCTAACAGTTAGCTTTCTGGGGTGCTAGCTATCTAGGCTAGCAGCAGGATGTCCTTGGGGCAGGCAGTACACCAGGCAGACACAGTGAACCAAATATTCATATGAGGCAATTATTTCATAAACCCCCTGGAATACCTCTGTCCAAACATTAGCATATATATGGGAATGCGCGTGTGATGTGTGAAGGGATTTTGTTCTTGAGCAGATATGTTGTTCACCATCTTTGAGTATCAGATAATCAATAGGACAGGATGTTCTCGTAAAAGGCCACGCAGGGAAAAAGAAGAATGAGAGAGATACAAAACAAACATGTCCTTCCCCATTACACAATTAAAGAAGTAATTAATAAGCCATCAACCACGCGGAGGATAAACCTACAGATGTCTTATTGGCCAAACCGGAGAGAAACCATTTCTTGCTATCAACAACACGAACAGGAAGTTCTATGAAATAGACTCTCCCATACACTAACCCAGAGGAACCATTTCAAAAAGCACCAATATATACAAATGTGTTTATAAAGATAAACAGTCTGTTGCATAATAAATAATACTATATATATATTATAAACGTTTTCAAATTTGGATAAAAAAAATGTGCAATGGGATAAGTAGTAGGCTACAGAGGCAAGTGACTGTAGTGACTGAAGGTTTGATCACGCGCTGCCTTTCCTACGCCCATTCCATCCCTCTTTCAACCATCTAAAAGGGTACGAACCCATACAACCAAACACATATAAAAACCACTGCATTGAGTTAGGACACAATCTGGCGCCACAACAGCGTACCTCCATGGCGAGTGCGGCCGTCTGCTGGTCGTAGTGGTTCAGCACGTTGGGCATGAAGGTGGAGTTGTAGGGCAGGCCCTGGCACATGCGCAGCGTGATGGGCTCGCACGTGAACATGCTGTGGCTGCTGGCGTCCGCGTCCATGGGCACGGCCGCGCACGCCGCTAGCATCCACGCCACGGTGAGGACCAGGAACGGGGCCATGGCTGGAGAGGTGAAGGGGAGTTAGGGAGTGGGGGGGAGGAAGTGATGAGCTGAGTGGGGTGGAGGTTAGAAGGAGCCGTGTGGGGTTTAGTAGCAGAAAGGAACGAGGATTGGGGCTAGCGGGAGTAGGGAGTTAAGGGTGGCAAGGGGAGGTAGGAAGCTAGGGGTTAAGGCTAGGGAGGAGCGGGGATCAAAGGGAAAGAACCAGGGATGTAGGGTCGAGGAAGCAGGGGGTTATGGGAGCCGAGGACCAGGGACAGAAGCTAGAGGTAGCAGGGGTTAGGGTAGGACTCCATGGGCCGAGGGTAGAGTGAGCAATGGTGTCGTCACAGTCACCACTGAAGGAGACGAGGGCAGACAGGGGGGGCGGTACGCCCGCGAATATAATCCACTGTGCTTTTTGGACGGTGTTTTCGGTGTAAGATGGCGTCGTGGTTAGCTGAGGTGCTATGGGGGGCGTTTCGCTTCACAAAGAAACCGCTTGGGTCCATTGGTGATATCCAACATGGCCGACGTAAAGTTGGGTGACATCCATTGCTGTGGGAGTTTCTAGACCTCCATCACCTGAGGGGAAGCCGTCTTCTTATTCCCTGTTCCTGGACTTCAGGAGCCAATCTGATGTTTCAGAGGAAGGAAGAAGGATGTTGTGAACTTGTGACCACGGAGAAGATGTGGAAGAGAACATAATGTTAATACAGAGAAACCCTTTTAAAAAGGGATTTGCATTAATGAAGCATTAAAGGATATACACATTAAGGAAGCATTATTGTATATCCCTTTATTTGTTTAAATTACATTCCTGGATAAGACGGACCAGATAATAACCCAAACATTTGTGAAAGTAGGCTAAACTTAACACATCACCGTTCTTCAAGCAACATTATTTCCCTGGTCAACCTTATGATGGGTGTAAAACACACTAATTAACATCAGCCCTTTCATTCGGCCATGATCTGTAGCTAAATACATGAACACAGTAGACGTTTGAATTCTCAAGTCAAACATGATGCAAATGTATGTAAATATAATCTACGGTTAGTATGCAAAGACATGCAAATATTGATCTTACTTAGGCTTAATAAATGTGTTATTACGGGAATGGTGACATTCGTACGCTCCACTACCTGTTCGTTATGGACGTTGGGCGTGTTTGCTACTCGCCTGTTCAAGTCACCATTCAAACACTGCACCTAACCGTGTTGGCTAGTCACACACACACACACACACACACACACACACACACACACACACACACACACACACACACACACACACACACACACACACACACACACACACACACACACACACACACACACACACACACACACACACACACACACACACACACACACACACACACACAAACTGGTAGGCAATTAACGCTTTTTCGGATAGCGTTGCCTTCGGTTTGTCTCCAGTACATTCGCATGTCCCAAATGAAAACACAGAGGTTTCGCTCACTCGATGAATAAAACAACGTCAATCCCCCCAGCGTTACAAAAGATGACGGGCGGTGACTTCATCCGATAGAAACCATGCCCAGCGTAAGCTACTACTAGTCAACATTGTAATGAATAGCGACTGAACCACCCCGGCTGTATCTAACACGCGAAGCGGGACGCAGCCCAGAGAGCGGCCGCATCGTCTCGGTTCTGAACGCGGAATCCCTTCATCGTATGTGGGTAGAAACAGTTTGATTAACAAGGAACTTTACCTCAGTGTTTTTGGTTGAAAATTCACGTGTGCCGACGGGATCTTCAGCGCTCCTTGAGTTGCTAACAATGAGTGAATGGCCCATCGACCCCCTCCTCCTCCTCTTCTTCTCACCCCTCCCCTGTCTCCTCGCAGCTTCACAGCGGGTTTTACGATGTCCCCGTTGCGCGCCACCGCACATCCACGCACGCGCAGGCCCCTCCAATGAATGACTTCCCTGCGGAAAAAAAGGACAAGTTCCCTGTCCTTTTTTTTTTATAGCAAAGTATATATTTATTTCAACGGTAAAAAAAAATGTAGGCGCATTGCACTTATCTTCATGATCCTTTTGTAGAGGAAGCCGGAAGGGCAATCGATATTGGGGTTAGTTTGACAGCATTATTGTTATGCGTAGTGAGCAGAAGCTCTTTGCAATTTATCGTAACTGTGCCGTTTGCTTCCTATGGGTAAAGTGCAGTGATGTATCGCGCTCTCGCGGCTGTCCATATCAACCTATAGGTGTGCGTAACAGCATCGCCGTGTGGTTAGGATTGGTACTGTAGCATCAAGCGGTCGCCCGGAGCAACGACTGGTGAGCACCACTTTACTGGAAAGCCAGCGGGGGGTAAGAGGAGGGGAGAGGCGGGCAGTCAAGGGTGCACACTCAGCATTACTATGGAAACAAGTCAACTGTGCACGACGCAAATCTCGTGGTCAGCTGGGTCCACATAAAGGACATTCATATCTTGACTCATACTGGTTAAGGAACCTTGCGCGGTGAGTTAAAAAACTATTTGGTGAAAACCATGCAGGGGTGCATACCTCAGATATACGTGCATTGCTATGGTACAAACATGGGCATAAGTGTTTTGAAGAATGGTTCTGTTTTAAACTTTGCTCTCTGGACTATGAATTCAAATGCTGCCTAACCTTAAAGTACCAATATCTCTTCTGGTCCTTCATTTTATTAATAGCATTTATATGAATGGTTCATGTAGGCCTTTGTGTTTGTATAGGTATGTATGTATGTATGTATGTATGTATGTATGTATGTATGTATGTATGTATGTATGTATGTATGTATGTATGTATGTATGTATGTCTGTCTGTCTGTCTGTCTGTCTGTCTGTATGTATGTATGCATGTACAGTATGTATGAATGTAAAGTATTTAATATTTATTATAACATAATTATTAGTATTATTATTGTGTATTTGTGTGTGCCTACCTGTGTGTTTATATGTGTGTGTGTGTGTGTGTGTGTGTGTGTGTGTGTGTGTGTGTGTGTGTGTGTGTGTGTGTGTGTGTGTGTGTGTGTGTGTGTGTGTGTGTGTGTGTGTGTGTGTGTGTGTGTGTTGACCAGATAGATGGCGTCTCTGGGCTCCTCCAAGCTGCAGACCAAGATGAGTGCGTGGACGCCCCTCAACCACCCAGTAGCTAATGGCAAGGTAAGTGAACAATCTCTCTCTCTCTCACCCTCTCACCCTCTCTCTCTCTCCCCCCCTCTCTCTCTCTCTCTCTCTCTCTCTCTCTCTCTCTCTCTCCCCCTCTCTCTCTCTCTCTCTCTCTCTCTCTCTCTCTCTCTCTCTCTCTCTCTCTCTCTCTCTCTCTCTCTCTCTCTCTCTCTCTCTCTCTCTCTCTCTCTCTCTCTCTCTGTAGCAGTAGCTATGTTGTTTGACATAAAAATCTGATTATGATCTGGTTCTTTCTTCAGGTCTTTTCAGAGAGACGAACTCTGCTTGTTAAATGGGTGAGCTAAAAGTACACACGTTAAGACGCACATTTTTTAAAAAATGTTTTGATCATGTTGAACCCTCATGTTTTATTCTTATTGGCTTGGTTGAATAACAGATACCAAATACAAGTGTTGAATCTATATTTAAGTATACTTACATTAACCCCGCAGGTATCTCCATTTCTTGGGATAGTAATCACTAAGTCTATCCTATTATGTTCTATTAAATAATCTCTTTTTGATATATTCCATTCTACTCTATTTATATTGTGTTATATTCTATTTCATTCTACTCTATTTCTATAGTACTATATTCCATTCCATTATTTTCTTATCATATTCTAGGTTACTCTGTTTCATTGTTATGTACATTGTGCTCGTCGTTTACTTAAAAAATATAGATAAGAAAGTCGTAATTTATTCCGTCAAGTTCGACAAGTGGTCGGAGGGCCAGAGGAAGTGTGTCCTGCAGGACTTCCTATCCCGGTGTTCAGCGGTTCAGCTGCGGTTTGTGAGCAGCTCCCTGGAGCGGCAGCTCCCCCTGCAGGCGGTGGACTTCACCTGCATGCTGCCGCGGGTCCTATCTCTATTCATCTTCTCCTATCTCGACCCCCGCAGCCTCTGTCGTTGTGCCACGGTAAGGGGCAGGGTCGATCTGTCAGCTAAATGTAAGCAGTTTAACCAGGCGGAAAACGCCTAGGAAGCCCACCTAGTGTGTTAAGCTTCAATGATTTGGTTTTAAATTCTAACTCTAGCATATTCTAGGACTGTTGGCCCTGTCCTGGACCTGTTTCCCATCCAAGGTCCTACTAGGCTGTTGAGTTTAAGGGTGCTGACGCAAACCCTAAAACTAAACCCTAACCCTAAAACAAACCAGAGAAACATAATCCAAACCCGAAAAACCTAACTATAGTATGGAACCCCAAGGGGTAAGGACTACCTATTAGGGTCAGGTCCCGAAGCAACAAGAGACAAAAGGAGGAAAAGTGATGTTTCACATGATCTCTTATCAACAATGTGTGTTTGTCCTGTGTTTCCAGGTGAGCTGGCACTGGCGGGGCATCGTGGAGCTGGACCTGCTGTGGATGCCAAAGTGTGTGCGCCTCGCCTGGACTCTCCCCTTCTCCCCAACCCCCTATGAGACCAGCGTCTGGAAGAGGCTCTACGTGGAGACCGTCAGGATGCTGCGATGCACTGCGGGACCCCAGGTCAGAGGGGTTAGTGGAGGAGTCAGCGCAGGACGCGGGGGACGTCTAAAGTCATAGATACATGCGCATGATGTTTAATACCGTACTTATGATGCAATGATAAAGGGTATTTGAGGTTATGAATGGTTATAATGTTTGTTGTGTATGTCTGTATGTGTGACACACCCTTTGTTTGTGTTTGTGTGACCCTGTTTGGATGTGGTTGGCCCTGTGTGTGTGTGTGTGTGTGTGTGTGTGTGTGTGTGTGTGTGTGTGTGTGTGTGTGTGTGTGTGTGTGTGTGTGTGTGTGTGTGTGTGTGTGTGTGTGTGTGTGTGTTTGGGCGTGTGTGTGTGTGTGTGTGTGTGTGCATGTGTGTGTGTTTGTGTGTGTGTATGTGTGGCACACCCTGTTTGTGTTTGTGTGACCCTGTTTGTATATGTATCTGTTTGTACATGTATGACCCTGTATGTGTGTGTGTGTGTGTCTGACACACCCTAATTGAGTGTGAATGGCCTGTTTGTGTGTATGTGTGTGTGTGTGTCTGTGTGAGACGTGTATGTGTGTGTGTGTGTGTGTGTGTGTGTGTGTGTGTGTGTGTGTGTGTGTTTCTGTGTGTGCGTCTGTATATGTTTGGGTTTGTGTGTGCATGTGTGTGATCTCCTACACCTCCCACCAGACCCCATGCTGCCAGGCATTCATAGTTCCTGAGGTCACCGCCATCCGATCCGCGACTCCAAACCCCATAGAACAAGCCCTGTTCGACCAGGTGCGCTTGATATACACCCCCCAGCAGGCCAGAGACGAACCTTCCAGCAGGAGGAGCCTAGAGGCAGGGGAGGGGCAGCAGCCGGGCCTGGGTCTACCTCCATGGAGACACGCCGACAGACACCCTAAAGACACCCAGCGCTTCAACTACCTGTCCAACCTGGACCCCGTGGATCAGGCTAAGCAAGCGTATGGCTAGCTTTCCCCGCTCACCTCCTCTAGCCTCTATCCGTTTGAATCCTTAACCAAATTATCTCTTTCAGGGCATTGCCCTCCTGTTGTGGTATGAACCACCATACTGTACATTTTGTATGGATAAGTACACAAATATTAGTTTATTCTGCCCATCCCACATTTATTGGTGGTCCCCTGCTGTAACCCACTATTGGGTCACGAACCAAAACCCAACAAAAACGCATTCTCTCTATGCTAATGTTAGCCAATGCTGTGTGTTCTGCGTGTTCCTCCAACCACTATCGACGCTTTTGTCGATTTATCTCTGACCAGGCAAATGCGGGGCAGCATGGACAGCGTGAGGAAGCCGCTGACTGCGGGCAGCTATAAACTACGCAAAGCCAAGTCCCAGGTAAACGGGTTAGCTAGAACAGTAGCACCGCTAGCCAACTTCTTGCTCTTGCCTTGATTGTAATGAAACAATAGTTCAGGAATTGAATGCCTTTAAGAGGGTAATGGAATTGGAGACAGAGAACATGGCAAATATTTAGAAGCCTTACACTTTGTCCTAAATATCCTCAAATATAATTTGATCTCTTCAATCGAAGAAACACTCTGCTTCTGACTTTAGCAACACCTCCCCAGCGTCATTCTCCATCTTCCCGCTGGTTAGATGATGCTGTCGTCCCTGGACTTGGACTCCCACTACAGACCACTCCTCCCTCCCTCCTCCCCTCTCCCACCTCCTCCTCCGACCCCCACAAACCTCCATCCACATCTGCAGCCAAGTCAGACACGTCCAGACTGGGCCACGCCCACCCCCTCCTCCTGCGACCCCCATGTTACCATGGCGAGCCGGGCGGCATCGGCCCAGTGGAATGCTGGGATCCGGCCGGGTCCGGTGAGGCCGGCGGTCCCTAGGCTGAGTGTGGAGGCCCTCAGAGCCTCCCAGCGGACATCACGGAGCCCTCCCAGTAACACATTTAACAGCATGGTTATTTTAACTCTAAACAACAAACGAAAAATATCTATCGTAATCAATACATTATATATAGGTATTGATTAGGTTTCTTAAATAAATACAATTGGGGTAAAAAACTCAGAACTTTCCGACTAGAAATTCAACACCTTAGCCACTTCACTACGATACATATTGGCTACACATATATGTGTTTTTAAAAAGGAGCACAAGAAAGTGTGCAAAGTATTTTTATTATTAATATTTAGGACTAATAGTTCCTGGTTTACAGTAATAATAATGCTTCAAATACCCTCTCTTCCCCCCAGGCGTACCGCTGTTTGAGAGCCAGCCTTGGATATCCTTGGATCATAGAACACCCAATTTACACCCTCTGCTGGAATAAGATGGAACTACACTAAACGATGACGTTCAACTGTATTGAAGCTCATTCGCTCATGGATGCTGCAGTTTAAAATGTGCTCTTTATTTGTGCGACCTTTTGAGAAAACCACAGTATTGTCTATATAGTATGTATAGTATTGATTATAAGCACAGCCACAAACTTCTCACTGGCTTTATCATTTATTCCAAGAACCCTATCCAGAGAATGTGAAAAAGAGATAGGCCTACATGAGAAAGAAAAGTCAAACAAAATACTGACTATGCAAGATATGTATCCCTGTTAAGTTTAAATCCACACAAGCATTCAATACAAGGTGAAATCATAATAAACATTGATTCAGAACTCAAGAATTCAAGAAAACGAAAAAGGATAGCTTTGTGTCCATCAATTTTTTGAAAAAGTTTTACAAAAAAACAGACAGTATTTGTATTCACTTTAATCATGTGAAGATACTCCCCAACCATCCAGTCCCAACCTCCAACTCTGGCTCCATACAGTAATATTTGTAAAATAAACAAAAGGAAAGTAACAGGGGATTTATTTAAAACACAAAAGGAACATATCGCTTGAATGAGTTTCAGTAAATTAGTTAAACCAATCTACTATTAAACAAGTGAACCCAACCTATTCTCCATAAACAATATAACAGAGTTAGATAATTATCTTGAACAGATACGATGCAGGCAAAAAACACTGCTGAGGTTTGTTCAGTTCAGATTAAGACTCTAATCCAAATTGGCTCAGATCTGTAAAACAATCATTTAATACTCTGCCAAGTCTGAATCATTAAATAATGAAATATAATTTGAATGTGAAACAACTAGTAATCAACAATCATCAATAAAAAAGATTTTGGAAGACAACTGAGAGAGCTCAGTCAAAGTCAGATTTGAGAACCAAACCAAACATGTATCCTAAATTAACTCCCTTCTCAACAGTTCATGTAACAATGTATTCTTTTCAACTTGTGTTTTTGAAACAAAATTAAATTACTAGGTACAATATTCACCGTGAGAAAAGGACACCTCTGAAAGAACACGTCATCCCTTGAAAACACGCTAGGAAAAGATTAGAGAGAATAATCTTGCCTGATTGGATTTCAAACACAATAGGATCAGAAAACCCTGTTTGGGTTGAAGCACAGCAGGGGATGACTTATTTTCACCAGTCCCAATTCTTGAAAACAGGTGGCCTGGGTGGTGTTCAAACTGAGATCTTCTACAGACTCTATGAGAAGAACAGGACCACTGAGAAAAAAGGAGAGAACAGGAAATTCCCCGAAAGATCGAGAGAACAAGGGATTGAGAAAATCAAAATACAATCATGGGATAAAAATGATTGGCAGAACAAGCATTCAAGAAAATTCAGAACAGAGGGCGAGAAAACAAAAACCAAACCTTATAACAAACCTTACACTTAGCCTTATACTCTAACCCTAAAACAAAAACCTTACTCTAACCCTCACACACACACACACACACACGCACACACGCACACACGCACACACGCACACACGCACACACGCACACACGCACACACGCGCACACGCGCACACGCGCACACACACACGCACACGCACACGCACACTCACACTCACACTCACACTCACACCACACCTGTAGATGGCACTGTTGAGCTACAAGAGAAGACGAGGACCGTTTATTTTGGTTGGTCATTGGTTTGGGCGGGTAATTATGAACGGTAAAAAGACCCCGCTGTGCATTGTTGACCTGCTCAGCACAGCTGGGTCAAAGTGGTTCAGGGTTGTGGTTCACCTGCATCATCTACTTTCTTTGTGCTGACAGGGTAAACACATTATGCATACATATATACTCAAAATGATTAATCACTAATGCAAATAAAGATTACAAATAATAATCAAAAGAAAAACTGGTGGAAAAAGTGGTTCAACCTGAGTTGTCTGGTAGAATCAAATTGCGTTTAAACAACATTATGACAGGATTGTTACACTCTTCCTGTTTTGGGAAAAGGCCTAATTTACGAGCACCTAATATGACCACAGATCCAATAGAAAAAATAAATAAATACAATAGTCATGGAATAAACACAAAAAGCCAATGGAAAACGAGCACAGGGCTCGAATAACGATTCTCTGCCCGATCTTAGGGATCGTAAGAAAATCAAAGGTTATGCGCTAATCTCCCCGCGTTTGAAGACACGTTGGAACCACAACCAGCAGCGATCCCTGAGGCACGCGGAGCGTAAACATAAAAGCACACTGAGAATTCCGCCTTAAATTCACATAGCTTACGCTAGTAAAATATGCATCAAAGCCAAACAAAAAGGGGACAATAGCAAAAATGTTGGATGAAAGAAGTAGACCTAAGCTGTTTCAAGCCCTCTTTCATTTTCTCTCCTTTGAACAGAACCAGAGATGAGCAGGGAGCTGCAATATAGGCCTACATGTATTCTTCCCGCGTACGATCATCACGTAATTTATTTGCGTGAGGAAGAGGAGATGTAATGTTTATGGAGAAGACATCACACAAATGATTATGGTTGAATAAACTTGGGTGAATAAACTTGGGTAAATAAACTTGAGGAACTACAGTAATAGTTCCATAAAATGTCAAGTACAAAGAAAAACACTTGTGTTACATTATATTCACTAATGTACACTTCTATGCCCGTCATTCCTCCTGAAACAATCACGCTCATGTACTGTAGGCGCACGCACGCAAACACACGTGCACACAACGCACACCACACACTCACTAAGATGCACATGGAAACATTCTCCTTCTGTCGCGCTGCCTTGATTTACAATCAAGTGAATCACTCGACTGAGAAGCACTTAAGACAATAGGAACTTTAAGAGGTATATTGATTTGTTGACCCTGTGCAGAAATGTTGGTCTTATTCTGACGGCTGCAATAATATCTGAGTGTGGGTCACGGACGTAAGGTTCTGGGTTTGACCCCCATGTGTCCGAAGCCTACCCTACACATGATGTCCAACCATGAATCTTTTATAACAATAATGAATTGTTGTTTAATTAAATGAAGACATGCACGTTGCTAAATTCTTATACGTGTGTGACACACGCACACACACACATGCACGTACGCACGCACGCACACACACACACACACACACACACACACACACACACACACACACACACACACACACACACACACACACACACAAACACACACACACACACACACACACACACACACACACACACACACACACACACACACACACACACACACACACACACACACACACACACAGTGTATTTTTTTCCAGACAAAGGAAAGAGAGAGAGAGAGAGTGAATGAGTGAGTGAGTGAGTGAGTGAATGAGTGTGACAGAGAGAGAGACTGTGAGAGAGAGAGAGAGAGAGAGAGAGAGAGAGAGAGAGAGAGAGAGAGAGAGAGAGAGAGAGAGAGAGAGAGAGAGAGAGAGCATACCAAGATGTGACTTGAGGTTCCCTTTGTATAAACTGGAAAAAACAGTGGCTTCAAACAAAATCTCGGTCTCCCGTTGTCCTGCAATTGCTTACAAAACTTTCTCCCATTAACTGTGCTACAGAATGTCCTTCTTCTGGAATGTAATATGTTTAAATAAGGGGTATTTCATGTAAAAAGGTCCATATCTTTACCCCCAGGTGTGGATAAGCATCATCACAACTGGTGGTAAACTAGGAGCTCTTTAAAGGAGGGAAACAGATAGACCACACTCCCAATAAGTTTACATTTTGAATACATTTTAAAAAGTTCAGTTCGGTTTATTCCCGATGAAGGGCCCACCAAAACCCATAGTTAGTCTCAAGTGCATCCAGCTCGCACTTCCTTCGTATTAACACAGTTAATCACACTTATAGTTTCACAGAGTCTAGAGACAACCGTGCTGCAGTTTGGCTTATAGCCGATGTGGGAGCGGGAAGGATACTGAGTTAGAAGTGACAGATACCGAGGTTGGAAATAAAATATAATATTAAATAATTTATGCATAAACAGGCCTTAGCCCTACATTGAATCCTGCGAATGAGAAAGACTACAGCATTGAAGTGCTTGGATGGGTGATCATGCCCATAAGCAGGATTAATCAAAAACTAAGAAACCTTTGCCAAGAGCAAGATTACAGTTTATGTTAACTTTGAAAGACAGTGCTGTGCAGGCGTTGACAGTGATTGATGTGCTACAGCTAACTGTATTACGGGTGTCGTCGATATATCCTGATGACTAAAATACTCCACGGACGACAGCCACTTTCCTCAATGGCTTGGCCATTTGTCACCGAGCGATTCCATTGGAACAAAACGACCGCTGAGTTGAGGGGGTGGGACAGTCTAGTGGTGAGTCTGTTTGAACCTCAGCCAAAAGGTTGTGGGTTTTTAAAGCGCCAATGTTCCCAGTCTACCTGTAGGCATCCGATAGCAGAATGCCCTTCTTGACAACATCTAGCTGAAGTCCCCGGTCAAATGTATTTTCTTTGATAGAAAAGCCTAATGACTTAAGGGAGAATTGAGTGCCTTGCCGGAGGGCACGTGGGTCGCTGCTATGAGAGGAGTGCATATGACGACCCTGACTCATATCCTTCCTGCTGGTATCAAAGCCATTTATTAAATCTGTGTTCAGTGACTGTGACATGTATCTATGAGCTATACTCATCCATGTTCTTAGAAAAGCGATCTTTATCTTCTTGATCTTGCCAGTTGCCTCAGTGTACTCCCACAGCGAAGAGAAAACCTTGTCGCTGGGTATCTATCAGTTCATTAAGAGAGGATACGACCAGAGCACTGGAAGAGAGGAGCTTGTGATCTATAATTAACCGTCAGGTACAGAAACGTCTCATTCTAGTCGTATAAATGAGGCACATTAAGTGACAAAAACTATATGGAGACTTCAAAGACTGACGATAGACAGAGTGGAAACTTCTTCCAACTGAAGTTTGTTCTTTGTACTTTGGTTGTGTAGTTGAACCTACATAACCATTTTTATCTTTTGTTCAATTAGCTTTCACGTCAGTCTCAAGTTAGTGTGTGAATGTATGTACTTAGGTACGTACGTGTGTCTGTGAGGGGAAGATGTGTAGAGATACAGGTATTTTTTATAATACTTTACAATTATAATAATTGATTGCACTAATATAGCACTTTTCCAGGTAGCCCAAGCACTTTACATAGCAGGTATGTCTGTTTATATCTATGCTACTGTACATAATCTTACATCCATTCGCATGCGTGTGCCTCTGTGTCTGTTTAAGTGTGAGACTTTACTTTGTTTATGTG
>NC_079432.1:9375820-9428320 GCF_026213295.1 Gadus chalcogrammus | reverse complement strand
CTAGAAGAGGGAAAATACTTTGATTTCACAACATCCCTTTTGGAGTTTGGAAGAATCAATGCGTTTTATTCCCGAGCGGGCAAACTTAAGTCTCATATAACCTGGGTGTTTTCCACCAAATACATTTTTTCCAGGTTACGATTATTTCGGTTCAAACACTATATCGGTACGCTTCGCAGTTCTGTGTTCTCTCTTGTTCCGTTCGCGTTCTCAAATTTGCTTGCGTTTGAGACAAAGTTTAACCATACAGCATGAAGGTGTTTGCGTATATATTTGCTACACCGTAGGATCAAAACAGTGTTTTATCCCATGATTCAATATTTACGTCTGAAAGTCGGCTTCCCCACACATCTTCATGTTCACCCCGTCAACACCTGCCATATTATATCAATATCCCAGTGAAGGCATGTGTGTGGCGCCACACCAGGGGTGGGCAGCGCTGGTGATGAATCAGCAGGCGGTCTCTTCCTACAACGGGACCACTTCCAATGCCCGCTTCCCCATAAAAATGACAACTCTGATTTAACAGAAGGGGACAGACATAAAAAGTAATATTCACTGAAATAGAGTGAAGACCCTCCATGAACAGAAAACACCACTTGATTCACGCTGTCCTTGCTGCGGGGACGGGGACTGTGTGAGATACTAGACACGGTGTGATGCCTGGGCTACAACATGTGTGTGTGCGTCTGTTTGTGTGTGTGTGAGTGTTGGTGTGGGTGCGCAGTGCGCACGCATGTGTATGAGTGTGGGTTTGTGTGAAGGACCCCACAAGAAAAGCCAACTTTCAGAAAGCCTCACCCCAGTACTCAAGGAGACGTCATTAAAAGTAAAGTTGGTGTAACATACTCCCCCCCCCCTTTCTGGGGGGAACGAAAACAATATGGAAGCCTTTGTTGTTGTGACGGCGTTTAGGTTATTTTCAGGGGCGGCTGGGGTTTTAAAGTGTGGTGTGTTGCGGTGAAATTATTACTGTGTGTTCCTGTTTGGCAAATCTGATGTTTTGTTTTTCTGCAGGACTGAAGTGTTCCTTGGCTATTAGTCAGGATGTTTTAGAGCCACATTGTCCCATAAATAAAACATTAGTCATTTCAAACACTGGGATATTGGTAGGAGAAGGATCAGCACTCAATTGTTTATCGAGACATTCTTTAGTTAGAGAATTTGTTATTTCAGTTCAGTTGCCAGAGGAAGAACTAAACTGAGACAACAAACAAAAAATGTCATTATTAGCGAACACCCGTAACCCATCGAAACAATCAACCATAATCGATTTAAAAAAAAGATCTAAAACCTTGACTATGACAAACAACCTCAAAACAGAGATGTACTCCTTCCTCGCAGGCGGTTGAATATGACATAGTTCCGACCAGCAATAACCACGCACAAATAAAAATCCAATATGAATTCTCCCACACAAAACCTCAGAAGAGTCACACCTATTCATCCGCCCCTGAGCCAATAACAGAGGATGAGTTTCCCCGGCCTTGTCTGAAACAGAGGCGGACGGAGGCAGGTACAGATATTAAGCCCGCTGCTAAATCGTGGGTGTCTGCCTGCGCAGGCTTTTCTATTGTACACAGGGCGGCTGCTGATGGAATACGGGGTTCAAGCAATCAGAACAAACCAAAGACGCTGATGTATTTCCAGACCAGACAATAAGCCCTCGTACTTTTGGGGCCGATTGTAATGCAGATTCCTCCTTCCGCTTTCCCTTTCATTTTGTTTGTTTTTACACTATTGGAGAAGCCTTCTGCGTTATGATTAGATTTTTTTAAAATAGCCTGTGTTTCGATGTTTTGAGGTTTCAATGTTCGAGTTTAGTTTTGCTTTTAATCAGATTTCACACAATATGGTAGAAGATTTCTGGAGGAAATGTTGACACCTTGTATCTCTGTTTTAATACGTGTTTGAAGGAGAACCGTGGTATGGTATTTGTCAGTATATTGCCTATAGCCTCTCTACACCGAACAGAGGGTTTTGATTGGTCAATAAGGCCTCCTAGGTGCTAACCCCGACCTTGACCACAGCCTTAACAGAACCATGACAAGTATACCTCAACCTACCCAACCGTATTCCATTTAATAATATAATATATATATAATATATATTAAACCAACCACGCACTCAGAGATCCACCCCCTCGTTCAACCAGATTGGAGCTCGTCTGCCAACAGACTCTAGATGTTCTGAATCTGAACCTTATTTGTGAGACTAGGCCAGCATTAAGGTTTAGAGACAAACCACAAGAGCAACACATGACTGTCTTATTACAAAACCCTGTGTGTCTTAGTCCCCTGAACAACACAAAATGCCTTCGAACCCCAATGAGCTAAGTTGTTCCTCCTCCTTCCCCTCCTCCTCTCCTGCTGGCCAGTCCTCCCCGTTTGCCCAGCTGTAGGTTGGTTGGGTCTGGCACCAGGGACTATTACACAAATCTGTCACCCAGGAAAAGCCTGGCTCTTTATTTCCTGCTCTCAGAGAGAAGGGGGAGGGTGATGGGTGATGAGCTGAGTGCTACCCTGGGACGTGGCCGACTCTTGGGGAATAATAAAGCAATTTCAGCCTGTCAGAACCTGGGAGAAGAAGAAGATGGGACCCACACACGTACACACAGAGGACAGGAAGAAGATATAAATCAGTCATGGTATAGTGGCATGTTAAAGGAGTGCATGGTGGTACGATGGTACTAGGAGAGGCACCAGGACGTGCCCTGAACAGCAGACAGGAGCTGGCAGAACGGTGGATTTATTTTAGACAGCGGGAAAAACCCCTTCCCCAGTTGTTTCTGCTGTCTGTCAGCATTTGTGACAAACTCATAATGAAATACATCCATCTTTGTTTCAGGCTTGACAAAACAATGCTTCAACCTGTTTTTCCACTGTGTATTATTGCAGTTCTCAAACTAGGGGTTTTGAAATAATGAGTCCATTCCGTTCCGGGAAAAAAATACTTGAATTCACCGCCATTCATTATGGTCGCTTTTGCCTTCAGCGGTCATTGCAATTTAATAACAAAATACCTCTTTGCACGCTAGAAGAAATACAACATTGCCTTGCGTCTTACAAGGAAAAAGAATGATGAGGATGAGGTATCAATGTTTTTGACGTTTCCGGAAAGAACGGCTGCTGCTATTTAAAGGTGACTGCATCCCACTCAAGACATCCCTCCTTCAACCTGTCCATGTGCCAACTGCCGCCCCTGCACTGTCTATACCTATTCAAATACCAGAGAGGTGGACTCAAGCCTTCTCCATCATTATTATCATGGATGGTTTCCGATGACTGTGCGATGCCAAATTCCCTCAGATTTCTTAAGAGATTCCGAACACATCCACAGGTGGGAGACATTCATACAAGTTCAGATGAATAACACTTTTACACTATTCATCTATTTCTCTTTCAATGGTCGTAAAAGTTCAAAGTTAATGATATATATTTTTAATGATTCAGCTGTATACATTTTTACAATAATATTCAAAAGTATAATTTGGAAATTGAAATGTCGATCTTCACGATAGATCGAATAAATATTGAATTCCTGAAAAGTAAAGTATCCCAATCAAGTCCTGACAGGGACATAACAGAAATGTGCAATGTTTAAACTGACATGAGAATCACTTACACATACATAAAATGTATCTCTGTTGTTGTGTGTGTGTGTGTGTGTGTGTGTGTGTGTGTGTGTGTGTGTGTGTGTGTGTGTGTGTGTGTGTGTGTGTGTGTGTGTGTGTGTGTGTGTGTGTGTGTGTGTGTGTGTGTGTTTGTGTGTGTGTGTGTGTGCGTGTGGTGAATGCGTGTGTATATATTGCAGCCCTGTTTGTGTGTTTTCAGTATATAGTCTTCCATTAATATTCCAGTTTCCATCTCGTCAGTCCACCGTTGGGCACGTTCCATAACACACGTCTGGTCGGGTCTGAACAAGCCCGTATTGATTCCTCCGTGAGGCAGAATGGATCTGTTTGGCTCCCAGTAACTGAATGTCCGGACCAGACTTGGACCACGAGTCATTACAGCGACATGGAGACACAGGCTGCTTGTTTGACACAAGAAATTGGTAACAAGAACAGTTTATTCTGTTCTTGTTTTGTAACCTTTATCTGTTGTGGTCGATATAGTTTTTTTCTTTCTCTTTTAAATTTGCTGAGGCCGAGTATATAATCAACAGGCCCTTGAGGGTGGGAAATATAGACCGTAGATTCGGTGGGTTTGGGTCCGTTGCCTGGGGCTATTATTTTGAAATGTATGGCATTCATGACTTTTCTGCCCACGCACTCTCTCACACACAACCCTCCCCCCAAACACACACACACACACACACACACACACACACCCACACCCACACCCACACCCACACACACACACACACACACACACACACACACACACACACACACACACAAGCACACACCAAAGCATGTACAAAAATATACCATAAATAAATAAACACACAGACACGGCCGAACTCACACATAAAAACAAATTAGAAATCAAACGCAAGGTCACGCACAAAGGTATGATGATCCACTCGTGACGTCCCAGTGGGAACCTGAGTTGAACCGGTAGTTCCCGCCCACTCTGAGCACAAATTCCACTGTGGCCAGTCAGCCATTACAAACACATTATTACACAACTAAGTTATGGATTATTTCCACAGATGTCGACATTCCCCCTCGACATCTACCCACCAGCCAAGTAATTAACCATCAGCCAATCAGCAGGGAGCGCGGGCTGATGTATCACCTGGCTTTAACCTTTAGTGGGCGAGCAGAACAGATTAAAACCATTAATTGTGTGGAATCCGGTATTGGATCCAAATGCAACTCCCCCACCCCCTTACCTTTCTGAAACTAACATCGGGAGACAGATTCCCTTCACAAAGGCTTAGGTGCACTTCAATTATATTTGGCTCTCGAAATAAATGCTGGCATTCTTGGAAGACACTGGGTTTTCAGAGGCTCCATTTATTTGTTGTATTTGACCAATGTTTCTTACTCTGCGATTTGATGTATTTCACGGCCTCGCTTTTCCCGTTCAAGGAGAAAAATATTTTACGTCGGGGTGTTAGAAATGTGCGAAACATTATATCATTGATTAATCCGTCTTTGTTCACTCACCTGTTGGAAAAAATCATTTCCATCTCCTCCCTGATTACGTTCTTTTTGTATCTTTAATCAGATTTCACTTTCGATTGTGACAAGGATAATCAGACAAAATAGGCTCTGAATCTAACATGGTGAGTGAAGCGGTTCATCACTTTCAGTGCAACGTCGGGATATGAGATTTGAATGTAGGCGGAGGACGGTAAGGTGTATATTGTATGCGCTGTAAATGATTGTGTTGACAAACACAGACAAAAAGATAATGAGAAAACATGGGCGTAGGAGGGGAAAAGAAACGATTGGAGACAAAACAACCTGAATAGATTCTCCAAAGTAGTAAACCTAAAGGTTCACTAAAAGGTCTGTGTGTGTGTGTGTGTGCGTATCAGTGTGTGCGTGTGTGTGTCTCTGGCAGTTAGCAGCCCTTACTCCTCGGCTTCTTCAGAGTAACAGGGAAGATGGCATCCATTTTCTTTGTCATCTAATTATCTTTCAGCGGTCGTAATTATGAGTGATCTTTGCATAAACCCCTGTGGGCATCCCTTAATGTCATACCTACATATATTTATGCGTACGAAGAAGACGGTAGGGGCGGGGACGGTGAGATGAAGAGTTACAGGTCCAAAGGAGATGCGTGAAATACTACAGCCCTCGCAAAGAACGGGTCAACGTGAGGTTCAAGTCCCACTGAAGATCTGACGAGGAACACAACAAACGACTTAGCATATCAAAGCCTTCTTTGTTGATTATTTAAATCAGACGGGACACTGTACACCCCAAAAAATGGGACTTATTATGAGACGAGAACTTGCGGAAGAGCGGTACACATCAGAGGTACGCGTTGTTGTTTCCGCGGGTTGTTTAAAGGCTCTCCCCGTTGTGTTGTGTTGAGTCCCTCGAGGTCTGGGAGGCCAGACTCTGGAACCTCTGAGTCCCTGAGCAGGTATAAACAGATCCACAGTACTCTGTTTCTTTCGCATTATCTTGAGTATATATATTCTTCAATCCGGCTGACAAATGCCCAATGTAAGGTGCTCCACAGCCACCAGGCATCAGATTGCTCCATCCCGGTTTGAAAAGAAATCGCTGGGATTCGATTCTCTAAACGCTTGTTTCAACTCACCCCTTTCACTCATAAAATGGCGTAATCATTCTTGATAGAAAGATGGCTTTAATGTAAGAAGAACAGGCCCCTGTGACTCTTCCTGTTGAGCATATGTAACGATGAGTTGAGCAAGAGGCTCTCACCCAAAACGGTTTCAGGCCAGGGCCCCGGTAGAGCAACATAAATAAGCCGGAATGCATAAATAACTTGAATAGCAAAATTAACATTAATCAGTCATAATTAAGTGGGAGACAGTTTTTAATCAGTGATTGTGAGCAGTGTAACAAGTGATTTGCTGTGGTATGATGGCTCTGTGAGTAATGGGCACACATCACGAAAGCTGAAGTGCAGGTCTAAACAGTCAACAATCGCATTAAGCGGTATGTATTTTGGAGTGCGGGACCTTAAGATTCAGGTTCCGCCCCCGCCCCGATGAGAGCAGATGTTAAACAGGTCAACTAGAGATTAGAAACGGAGGACGATATTCCTTCATCGTGTCCCTCAAGAGCACTGAGGCAGGGAGCAACACTGCTGTCACAGTCGAATGCCGACCGCTACGTCGTTTTTAATGATAAGCAATACTTTTCTCTCTCTCTCTCTCTCTCTCTCGCTCTCTCCCCTGCACAATTTTTTTTTTACTTTAATCACAACAAGCTCCCTGCTAGACCCATATGAAGGGGAGAGAAATCGTGTGTGCGTAATAGGATAATTGCGTATCAAACGTTTGCCATCCGTGCAATGTTTTAATATATGTGATAATCAAGGCAAATGTATCATTGATCTTGACGGCAAGCACCTACATTAGTGAGCAAACCCTCCACACTTTCCTCTTCTCATTAGGTAGAGAGAAAGAATTTCAAGGGTTGGGGGGGGTTAATGATTTATAATTACGGTTGAAAACGTTTGATCCTTGATGCATATATTAAACATGCTCTATGTCACTGTTCTACTGCAGCAATTCACTCAAAGATACTACAACTTTTCTCAAGGATAAACGCGCTCATTAACAAGTCAATCCATCCATGGAAATGTATATAATGTGAAAATGACATAGCTATAACTGTAGTCACAACACAAGCCACTAGAGGCCGCTAATTCAAAAACTGACCGAGTGCAGGTTTAAGTAGATACGATTTAATAAAAACTAACATGGAAAATAGCGTATGATCGTCTTTGATAAAATCTACCTCTCAAATGTATCTTTGTGGTTAGGATTTTATTAACTGTTATTTTTATCCTAATTTAATTCATTTTCTTGCGTCGTTTTCCTTGTTAAGCACTGTGTATTGCGGTTGTAACATAACTCCCTGTAGTGTACTACAATGATTCCTTGGACGTGATCCGATCCGATTCCATTTCGCGGAACTTACTGCCCAACAAACCCTGGGAGGAAACTCATCCTTGTGTCGAACAATGGAGTGCTGCTAAGCTCTCAGACAATCTTGTTAAACAGCTTTAACCTCATCCGTTCCAAATGAAACCTCCGCCTCCAGCTTCAGGCCAGCTATCCCTGGCCTGGCGAGAGCCAGCCCTCGCACGGAAATGATTAGTTCCTTGCTGTGTTCCAATATCCATACTATCCGTACTTACTAGCTTTAGTTTGAGTACGTAGGGCGTTCCAATTCAGATAGGCCGAAAAATAAGTGTACTGAAAGGACCCGGATGGTGTATTCAAAACGGTCAAATTGCGAAGTGTGGATCGATCAAGCCCCCAGGAACAGTGCATACTTCCGCAATCCACCAGTGCTCAGCGGCCAAGCCTTGGGATCGATGCAAACTTTTCTTACTCAACGGCAGCCATCTTAGCTTCGTAGCGGAAGAGGGCGGAGCTAGGCTGAGCCAAAGTTGGCGCATTTTCCACATAGCCTACATTAATAGAGTCATTTGGTAGTTTTTATAGCTTTTATAGCTGCTAGGCGTTAAGAGTTCACCGTTCAAAGCGGGATGTTTATTGCGGGGGAGGAGCCGCGGCGGCAGTCGTGATCGTAATTTACGGTTAGTGCACCACGGAGTATTAGATTTGGAACAACACTGACATCTGAAAATTAGCGCAATTAGTGAGTACGGATAGTGTACTATGTTTAAGTGTACTCATGGAAGTATGGATATTGGAACACTCATCCTCGCCTGTTGCTCTCAGGCCCACCGGCCGACGGATGGACCAATCGGAGGCTGCCGTTGATCAAGGGGGCAGGTGGTAATGCAGGCAAGGTGCCGTGGTCTACATATATTGTGGTCCGGCTCATTTAGATTCTTCTGAGAATTTGATTCTTGCTTCATTAAAAATATCAAATAGCTACAGCTATTTTTCTAACGAGAGAACAGAACTTTTATCGGAGCGCCTTGATGAGAGGATGTGGACGGTGGACGCACGCATGGTTCATTCACCATTCAAACAGGTGTTTTGCGTAGATTTCTTTTTGTTTGTGTGGTTGGGGTGTATTAGAAAATAAAACCCTGTAAAGGGGTGAAGCGGTTTGGAAAGGTTTAGGAGCATCGCTGTAGAGAGTTTTTCCTCTTTTCAGGGTTAGCTCTGGGAGGCGGTTTTCAATGCATCCATGCATCAGTGTTGGCAAAACATATATTGTATTTTGCCTTGGATCAAGACAAATGTGTGAGCTCCTGCTGTATTTGCTCTGTCGTATGCGTCTGGCCCCTGTCCCGGGGGGACCGATCTCCAGCAGACCTGGCCCGGGGGTCGGTCCAATCGCAGCCATTCACAGCTTCGGGTGTTTGAAAGGAGCTGTATCGTGTGTGTTCTGTTGATGAAATTTACATTTATCTGATTGGCTGAAGATGTTGTCAGTCATGGCTTCAAATCAACTGCTTAGGGCAAAAGGGCAAACTCGGTTACAAAAGAGACTGGGAGAACCATGCCAACCCATCCCACACTCTGTGACAAAGATGGGATTAAATGTACTTTGTGAAAGGAAAGTAAACTCCAAATCACTTTTTCACCTCTGGCAATAAATGCTTTTCCAGAGTGGTAGTTTTCTATAGCTGGAGTGTTCCGTGGGCTTTGACTGTGATTGACAGCACCCCTCTCACTTCCTCCTATGGAACCCAATGTGTCCATTTTCTCATACCTGAGCACGACTGAGTCACGACTGCTCGGATCCCATTTTGGGGAACTTGTATTTTCTCCTGCAGAAACGGCGGTTTACTTACCCTTTAATCGCAGACAGCAAATCTTTTACTATTCAATTTTGCTGAATGCGTTTTTTCTTTTTTGGGTTAGCAATTAACTTTCTAAATGAAAATGTTAAAGAAGAAAAAGGTAAGTGGGTTTAGAACTGGAGAGGTTTATGGAGGCATGTGAACAGATTGTTTTTAGACGTGTTGTTTTGAGCGAGGAGTCAGTTGAAGGAGCCTCCACAACATTAACAAAAGCTTTTAACACGCTAAAAAGCTGTTTGTGCTGAAAAATCAGGGACTATAAAAGCCACTTACATTTTTTTCTGTGGGGGCATGTGAGAAGTTTTACGCAAGGCTCTTTGATTCAAATTTACTAACAGTTCATTCCGGTTTAAACCATTCCGGAGTAATTAGTCACACTTTACATTTACATCTCACATCTGGTGGCAGGCTAGCTCTATTCTGGCAGAATGGGGTATTTCGCTTTCTTTCGCCTCATATTTGCTATGACCAATCATGTTGCTTGAGGCAGAAATCTGTTTGAACGTAATTGACAAGCTTTAGGTAACAAGCTTAAAAGTTACAATTAGTTAAGATTGACCACGTCTAATTACAATTAAGATCCCCTTCTGAAGGCATCATCCACTCCTGCACATTAGTTTTCTTTGGTAGAATATATATGGAATAGGAAACAATGTAACTCCACCCCTTCAGTTGTTGGTTCCGGCTAGGGATGGGCATTTGAAGAAATTTCCTTGATCGAGCATCGCTAGAGTTATCGATCAATTATCGATTAATCATTAACTTTTTTCTAGGCTATATTGAAATTCCCGTTGGTAGAAAATGCAGCATGTTTTTATCAATGAAATCTTTATTCCAACAATAATGTATGGGCCAACATTAATACAATACAGTTAACTTGAAGACCTACAACTGTTTAACAGTTTTAAAATAATAAATACAGGCATAGTTTATAGGCCTATGCGGCGCTCGTAAAGTCCGAACAATGCGCCTACAGGCGCTCTTACAGGTTTGGAAACTATTCAACAAGACTAAATCTGTAGCCTATTCCAATTACAATAAGTAGCCAACTTATCGGACAACAATAATCAAACAAAGGCAGTTGGCTAAAAGTGGGCATTAAACGGTATAACTGTTTTGAAAAAACGGGGGAAAAAAGGCCGACATATAATGCCTATAGGCTGCAGCCGGCGCGCGGAAAAGGCTCGCAACAAAAAGAAGAGCCACCCATTTACAAACAATTGCATGAACTAGTCTATCTAAAAGCAATACCTTATTGAACATATATAAGGCTGAACTTGTTGCTAAAATATCACAGTTTTGGCAAAATGTAACGACTCCAAGAGGCACCAAGCCGAAAGAAAAGCGGAGCGAGAGACAACACATTAAGAAATAAAAAGAGCGACTCACATACGGTGGTGACTGTCCCTACTGTCCATAGCATAACTCCAGCCTACATATTTTTATTTAGGAATATAAGCATGTTAACATGCTCGCGGGTCAGACGCGAACGCAGCCTTGTAACTGTCAGTCCAGCAGCAGAAAACACCCGCTCTGACGGGACCGAAGTTGCGGGGATGCAGAGGTATTGTCGCGCTAACTTTGACAGGAACCTTCTTCCATTCACTTTCCACCAGTCGGCAGGGTGGTATTTCTCCCACATAGTGATATTCAATTAAATGCTTCAAGACTCACAGTATGCAACACAACGTCCTTTTGATCGATAACAATATAAATTGATCGACGCATTTCTTAACGATCGATTATCGAGCATCGATTAATTATGCCCATCCCTAGTTCCGGCCCAGGCTCTGTGCCGTCTCCCTCCCGGTTCTGCTATAAACTAGTGGGACTGTTGGGTCTGAGTGGAAGAAGACATCTTGCTCCAGGATGCTTACAGGCTAGGCAGGACACAGGTTAGAGTGAGCCCGTTGTCTTTCGGTAGAGAGTCCAATGCCTTAGCCTTTAAATTGAGTAAGAGAATCCAAGAAATGTTACCATTTTTGCAGAGCTCAACCAGAGGTAACGGGGGCCAGACCTCCAGGGTGATTTAGAGGAACAGGGTCACCCAGTAGGTGCGAACCGGGGAAGATGGGTGACAGCGGGGTGTCGTTAGCGTGGTTTGGAGACCGTGGCCCTGCTAGAAAAGATCCCCTGCCTTTAGAAAGGTCATTCGCCGCACACACACACACACACACACACACACACACACACACACACACACACACACACACACACACACACACACACACACACACACACACACACACACACACACACACCTGCCGTTGAAACGTTCTCTGGTTGGCATGGAAACATAAAATGTATGTGCCTTAGAATATGCAGTATATCTGTGATATTTTTTCTATGTAGGCCTATGTGCGTACAGATGTTTGTGTTTCCTTGTGTCTGTCTAAACTTTACGTGTATGTGCGCAGATGTTTTTTCTCCTGTATCTCAATGTTTTTGCGTGTGTGTATAAATATGAGTTGCCTTGTGTTTACACCCTCCTGACAAACACACGCACACACACAAACAGAAAGCCGATCGCCAAGACAGTCGGGACTCCTGAATCAGAACGGCACACGAGAGGTCACATGTCAACAGCGCCCCCCGGTAACCAAATTAGCATCTGTATCGTCCTAGCATCAGAGAAGCTAACGTTAACAAACAGACCGCCTAATGTATTGCGACGCTCCATTACAGCTAAAAGGGGTCAACGGCCGTGGTTAAACAACAACAATGGAGAAGAGCTGTGGATTAGCTTTGAGTTGTTCAGTGATGGACGTGCTGTCCACTAATGGAGACCTGGGGACCTCTGCTGATGTCGTTAGGAACGGGCCGTGGCACCAGACAACCAACTGATCCGGCGATGTGATTACACGACAGCCGCATCGAACGAGTCTTCCTCGCCCCCTAATCAACCCGCGGAAGCTGCGTGACCTTCGGTTATGGACTCTGAGCGGGGTAAGTAGTGTATATTTTCCACCTCCTGGTAAAACAAACAATCAAATGTAATGTGTGTGTTTGTGCAATTGTGTCTGTATAAATGGGTAGTGTCTATTTGTGTTTATATGTGTCTTGTGTGTTTATGTGTGGTGATGAGTGTAGGCTTGTGATATCATTGTGATTATTCCTCAAACAAAAGGTTTCAAAGGAATCCACAACATCAAAGTTCGCAATGACATAACCACAATCCTTTGTGCTCCCATTTCCCTTCCACAAGGACTAAACCTTCATTTTTTAAACTTAATCTACAATGCCAAGTACATCTACACAATAATAGGTACAAAATATAATTATGAGCAGTATAGATATAGATAGCATAGGTAGAATAGAGCATTCGCCAGTGAGTATAAAGAACAAAACTTTTGCAATTTTTCTAAATTAAACATCTCATTATACATCTTCCAGTTGAAGGGTTGCAGGTCTGATCCCCAATATCTAAGATACCTAACCCTTACATACTTTTTCGAATATCGGCATCTAATTAAAATGACTAAATCAGAAAAACGATCAAAGTGTACGACAACAAATACATGAACAGAATCCAAAGAGTGCTGTTTAGTTTGTTACTGTTTGTTCTCAATGAGTAAGATGTTCGTGTTATTTATATAGCACATGTAAAAGAAGAACTGTTGGTTGACAAATGTGCTGAACCAACAACAATGAAAGAAAATGGGTGGAAAAATCACAGTAAGTGATTAAAAGAAAACATAGATGATCAAACGAGTGGTTTAAAGGTACGTCTTTGAGAGTGTTTGGCTTAGGAATTAAATAGTCAAAATATAAAGCCAAACTGCACACGTCTGATCTCATTGTGGGTTTTCAAGTGAGCAATTTTAGGTGGAATTATCCTTTCTCACTCTACACAGTGTTGGTAATGTTGTGGAAAATTATTTTTAATTTTTTTACTATTTAGGCGTTCCCCCTGAATCATTTAATAGGTCAGCTCTGTCGAATGCACGGTGACATTTGTGAACTGTAAGGACTTCGATCTATAAAAGATGAGGAAGAATAAACAACCAAACCAAAATAAACCTTCTTTATTCTTTATTTAGCTTGTTGTTGGTTTGGTTTGCTAGCTGTGTTGTTTTTATGAGACAAAGAACAGAACAGAATGACAGAAAACTTTTTCTCTAATTGTGATGCAACAGAACCAAAATGAGCAGTACCACAGTTTTAAGCAGAAACCAAGCAGTTAAAAGTTAAAAAGAAAGCATGCAAGCACAAAATAAATAAATAAAAACCTCTGAATATTAGAGAAAGTAGGACCAATACACAGCAGGACGAAAGAAAGAGCTATTCGACACCTTGTTATGCAACCATCACACGCACAGACACACACACACACACACACACACACACACACACACACACACACACACACACACACACACACACACACACACACACACACACACACACACACACACACACAAACTCTAATACACACACGCACAGTCTGGCGCACGTTCAAGGAATTAGTTCCTCAAATGTATTTATTCATTCCCACAAAGAAGCAATTTAACGCATGACTTAATCCATCTTCGCTGTGTCTCCCAAACTCTGTCTGCCCTATTTGACACCCGCTTGCAGCTTTATTTATTTATTTATTTTCCGAGGCCACAGATAAAATATCCATAGCCAGGGAATATTGGATTGCTTCAGAAATTGACAATGCCTGCACGGGAGGGGGGCTGGGAGAGAGAGAGACGAGAGAGCGAGAGATCGAGAGAGAGAGAGAGAGAGAGAGAGAGAGAGAGAGAGATAGAGAGAGAGAGGTAATGGGTAGGCATATGTAGAGGTTCGTTGAATCTTCCCCCGTATCAATCTGCCGCGGGAATATTTGCTATATCCCGTTGCTTTAAACACAGACACACTTTCTCAACGCGTCGCGGGTCAAGGCTCGCGTAATGAAAAAATATGAGCGGCTTGGAGGGCCCGGAGGTCGGGGACAGAGAGAGCGGGAGAGATGAGAGGAGTCATATCTCACAGGTGCTCAACCTGAACTGATCCGTGGAGCTGGCCCCAGACAGAGAGGAGTGGGCCAATCAGACTCCGGCTCTCAAAATCAAACGCGCGATAAAGGCGTAATGGGGGTTGAGCTGTGATTGTAGCCCGTGCCGTGTGGCTGGGGAGGCTAGAGATGAGGACGTGGTGTGGGAGAGGCTCTGAAGCTTGGTGGTGTTTGAGCTGCGCGACAACACCCGAAAAAAACACTGAATCTTCTCATTCGTTATAGTGGAGCAAAGCACTCAAAGGTAGTGGGCTATACTCAAGTGATTAGATGGAATAGGACTCAAGTCAAATTTGGGGTGTGAAAATTCAAAACATGCCCGAGCACAGCCATTAGCTTTGGGATTAAGAGAAGCATCTGAATACTAGGGATGCACCGAATCTTTCGGCCACCGAAATTTTTCGGCCGAAAATGGCCCAAAAGCGCCTTTTCGGTTTTCGGCCAAAATACTTTTATCACCGAAACAACACGGCCGAAACAGAAATTTGTGATGACGCAAACAAAAAGCTTGGCCAGCACACACTTGTCTGGATAAGCGCCAATATGTCTGCGTTGTGGACGTTTTTCAATGTTTCTGAGAAAGACCCACGTATAGCGATTTGCAAAAATTGCAATGCCTTGATTTTAATGAAGTTAGTACACAGTCATAGCCATAAAAGCAATGGTACTAGGGTTGTATTATCGAGTATAAACGGTATAAACTTTGAAACTAGGTCAACCGCCATCTTCTCCGTCAACTCTCCTCTCACAGTCGGTGACAGCGCCTGCCAGCACGCCAATTCTCGGGGACAGCGTCTTATAACGTTCTATGGTATAATATCATTTTATGTATAATATCACGGCCAAAAGCTCTGTGCGCCTCCGGATGGCCGTAGCGCGGGGAGCTCTCGTAGGGATTGGGCTTCGCGGGGTTTGTTTACCGGCGTTGCCATGGTTACCGGTCTTGCGTGTTCCAACACTTTATTAGGTAGCCTATCTATTAGGTTTGTATATATATTTTTTTTTTATGAAAAAACACATCAAAAATAAAACAGTGCAAAGACAAACTGCCGAACTTATAAACTTTTTAACCTAATACCGTAAACCGCGGCAACCCTAAATGGTACTAATAATTGTCATAATAATTTCTTTCGGGATTTCGGTTCTCGGCCTTGGTTTCCTCATTTTCGGTTTTCGGTTTCGGCCAAGAATTTTCATTTCGGTGCATCCCTACTGGATACCAGCTTGCTACGTGTTGTGTGTAGCGCTAACACTAGTATCAGACTGGTGTTAGCACTACAGAGTACCCCTAGGTGTTGTGCCAAGGGTAGCACTAAGGCTATTATCTTGCTAGCAGGTTTCTATCTGTAGCACTAAGACTATTATCTGGCTAGCAGGGTGCTATCTATAGCACTACGACTAGCATCTGGCTAGTAGGCTTAGATTACAATAGAGGGATGTTGAAGCTACATAAACAAGACTCATAAATTCAACGAACTGTTAAGCTTATCACAGCTGCTCAACTGCCTATATTATTAACTACAGTTGTTCCAGTCATTGCCTTGCTTGAAAATGTGTTTGGTAGATTTTTTTTTCTATTTTTTCTACCAGCTATTGTTCCTCTCAGACATGGAGAGCAGCAGACGTTACACAACCTTAAGCATACAGCAGAGGGCAGATTTCATGTTTACGACCACTCCCGAATTAAGCAGCTACTCTCACCTCCTCCTCCTCATCTCCACCTCTCTCCACCTCCCCCCCCTCCCCTAATACTATAGGGCCATCATAGTGAAGCAACGGTTTGTTCTGTTGTTTTGCCTGCGAGTCCTCTGTCCCGGTTCATGGCCAAATAAAAAGTGTCTCTGTACTCTGAGCTTCCTGGGAATCGCAATGAAGACGCTGCACTGTTGCCGTGGTGACCCAATTACGCTCAGAGAATATGGGGCACATTAACTCTGGGCGTCATCATCATCATCATCATCAGTGACAGAGCCAGCGTTACGTTGTGTAGGATGAACACAGTGGGACGCTTTGTTCTCGGGGTCCTAATTGTTTACTGCACAGCATTTTTTTTTTTTTTTTTTTTTACACTATTATAAAACATGAAAAATAATTAATTCCGTGTTTATTTGGATTTCGAGGTTAATGAGGGGTAGTCGACGACTCTAGAAGTTGTGAAGGCAACAGGAAGTTGAACTCAACTTCAAGAGGACCAACTTAATCAGACGATGACGGTAACACAGTATAATTCTGCGGCCAACAGATCACTAGATCAGTTTCCCTTCAAACACAACACATACATTTAATTTCTTCATCAGCACATTATAACGCAAAGACTCATCCAGTCTCATTCGCCTAGACCACACACATCGCTAATCATTATGAATTGCATTCATTCTATTACTTAGGAATCACAACTCCTTGTATCACGAAGGAATCTTCTGCTGGTCACTTGCCCTAAAGAACATCCACTCATTTTATCGCTGTTTGTATTATACATAATAGTTTATAATGCCCTGATTATAAGGATGTTAACGGACTTGGATGATGAGTAACAAGTGCTTTTTGTTAAGGGCTCCATGGTCTGATTTGAAACACAACACAACACAACAAAAACATGAAATGTTTTTGTTGTTGTTTTTAATCTTGAGTCATGAAGTAGTCAAGGTCTTAAAGCGCACTTTCCTTGTTGTTTTTGTTATGGTGCAATGCACACACACGCACAAACACACACACACACACGCACACGCACTCACACACACCCCATGATGGAGTAGTAGCCGACTCTGCGGTGAAACTTTTATAAAACAACCAGTGTTGTCCATTTGTTTCACAGCTTAATGCTCAGTTCACACTTAGCACTTATTGGCAATAACATTTCCTCTTCCTCTGAGTGTTCCTCCCCACGCTGTTTCTCTTGTTTTCTCTCTCTCGCTCTCTCTTTCTCTCTATATATATATACAGCATATATATGTATCTCCCTAACCCCCCCCTCTCCGCTCTCTCTCTCTCTCTCTTAACGCCTCTCCTTCTTTCCCCCTATACAAATCTTTTTATTTCTCCCTCTCCCTTCTCCTGTTCCTCTTCCTGTTTCCCTCTGCTTACACATTCTCTCTCTCTCTCTCTCTCTCTCTCTCTCTCTCTCTCTCTCTCTCTCTCTCTCTCTCTCGCTCTCTTGCCTTACATCTCTCTGTCTCCCCAAAAACTCTCTCTTCCCTCTCTATCTCTTTCCTCTCTCTCTTCCTCTCACTTTTCTCTACCTCTCTCCATTCCTCTGTCATCTAACCTTTGTCTCTTCTCGCTCTCTCTCTTTGTCTCTCTGCCCCCCCCCCCCCACCCTTCTCTATCTCTCTCCCCCACTCTCCCTAAAGAGTGCCCATCTAACTAAAGTTACTCACCATAGCGGACTGAACAGCCTCATGATAAATCCCTGTAGTGTTCCCCTCTGTAGTGTTCACCCCCGAGCCAGCCACTGATAACTGTAACTCGCTTTAATGCGTCCTGTGGCCGCTCGCAGACGCCTACTCTCACAACGATGTGCTCAACCAAATCGCATTACCGGAAACAATGTCCACGCACCCGCACACATGCACACAGACGCACGTATTTTATCATACCTTTTTGTGTGCAAAGAGACTCCCTTAACACGGCTCTGCTGTGTGGGAACTTTATCATTACAAAAAAAGCAATATTACAGAAGCACCCACGCAGGGTTTTGTCTAAACATTGGGAGGCCTGGGGGGGCTTGTATTACAGGGAACAATCGAATTATCATTGAATTAAAAAAAAAAACGAAAGGGAAGTTTTCATCCTCTGCTCCAATAAACGATGGATTCAAATGTGTTTTTAGGGATTTCAGTTGGATATCATTTTGATGTTATTATCAGAGAGTTTTCTCAGGCTATTGTATTAAACAGTCATGAGCTATCCACTGAGCACTCACTCTATTTGCATCAGACATGTCTTTTTGCCATTTAAAAGGTAAATTGTATTGATTATACAGATGCTGCAAAGAGCTAGCTGACCAGCCTGCATCCAGGTGTTGACCTGTGCTGTTCCAGAGGCCACCAATTATGATGAATACCCATATGAATACCCCTATGATGAAGACCCATTTTAAGAACCCCCAGCCATTACAGAAGATTACCGCTAGCACCTGTTAGCAAGCAGCCCATAATGTTTTTGGATCGGTCCTTTTGATTTGGCCCCAGATCGTCCTTGTACAATCGTACATGCGCACACACACACACACACACACACACACACACACACACACACACACACACACACACACACACACACACACACACACACACACACACACACACACACACACACACACACACACACACACACACACACATACACACACACACCTTTAAAATCGCCTGAGCATACGACCACACAGCTGGTTTAGCGGAGGTGCTTAGTAAGCACTTCTTCAGAGTGTGCTGATTTGCTTTCGCATGCTGTTCCTCTCCATCTATTGCTGGGCCCGTTTCTTCTCCCTTGGTGAGAGAGATGGCTTTTACATCAAAATACCCAAAAAACACAGAACTCTCTGTCTCTTTTTTGTTAAAAACATGCCGGTTGGTATTTCTCTGCTATTCAGATGACACTTTTGTCCAAGTGAGGATGTCTGTGAATACAGGTTGTAAAGGAGGCAGCAGTTATCTCCATCAGGAATGCTTACAGAGTAGACTGAGGATATTGGGGATCAAACCCACAGCATTTTATATCGTTTTATATCTTCCTATCGTCATTTTGGCATCCGGAAAGACTCCAGTACATAAAGAAATGTATAAGACTGACATTTTCATCGTGTTTCGTTTTTGATCACTTTTTGCTCCATGATGGTCCAAACTGTTAACACAAAACCCTTTCTTCTCAACAAAGAGAGACAAGTCTCTTTGTAAATGTATTCATAGCTAAAAAAAATCAAAATTGCCCAAAAGATTGTCAACAACAGAGGAATACAGAAGCAAAGAGATATAGAGAAAAACCCAAAATTACGTCTATTTGGTTGTTTTTGCTCTCTATGTCTACCTTTGTTTTGCTCTCAAACAACCACACTCTAAAACAACATCAAAACACATCCCATAATATTCTTTCTGGTTAGCTCACAGTGTGAGCTAGCTGAAAGCCTCAGAGCCTCTCAGTCTTTCAGACATCCATCCTGGATGTGTTTTGACTCATATCTCCGGCTCCTTCCCTGGCATTACGCTTCACACCTTCCAGACAAGTTATGTTTGTCTGTCTAACGCAAGCCTAGCATACGGGAACGGGAGGTTATCACACAGACTCTCTGCCAAACCTAAAAACGCAATCCTCTTTGTTGGCTGGTCAGGTGGAAACCGAAACACCACATATCTGACAGAAAGGTATTACAATCTGAAAGGTTTTACTAGGTGTGGGTGAAAATCGTCATTGTGCTTTGGCTTTCGAGCTGAACCCCTTTTTGTCGGTTGGTTAGATAGAAAGCGAAACGCCAACTGACAGAATGGAATTACGCTACTGGGTGAAAAGCGTCACTGCTGTGCTTTGGCATGAAACTGACTAACTGTTATCCTTCTAAGTTCTCCCTATTGAAAAGCGTCAACGGAATTTCACATTTTGCATGACACACTGTAGGCACACTACACTGACTCATGCGGTGCTGGGACTGGGGTGTTCGAGCAAATGGTGTTGTTGGTTCGCTGGTTAGACTAGCATTAAAAGACACATCTTGCTTTGAGTATAGTGTGATATCCTGTGTTCCCAAAAAGAAGCAGGGGCAAAGTAGGGCGGGATAAAACGTAAGAGGTGTGTGATGTGATTGTTCGGGATTTGATTGGTGTCAGTGGGAGGAGCTCTCCAAAGGAGATGAAGCCCCGGCGGTATAACGATTACGATTGGTTTAAATATTAATACCGCCCACTCTGACTGGTTTATGCAATTCAACAAATTACTTAAGAGGAAGTTCATTATTTCATTCAATCAGATCAGAATAAATTAGTTATTTTTACAATCTGTCATCATTTGTAGTCAAAATTAAATTTGGTTGTATTCTTTTTATATATTTTTGTGTATTTCTGACTTGCAAAGGTGGGTATCAACATTAAAAACTATCATCTGTAATAATAACAATTCACATATCATATCATAAATATGTTCAATACTTGAACAGATACTGATACTGAACGATTTCTATGGTCGACACACACACACAAACACACGTAATACTATTCATATTTCCTCAGATAACAGGCCGCCATCCCCTGACTTGACGAGGCTGTATCAAAGCAAAGCCGTTATATCTCTCGGCGGCGTTCCCGCCTCCTACAGGGCAAGGCACCTTGACACAGGAGCTGCATTGTTCAAAGGAAACGTACATTACTCTCCTGGAAACCAGAATGGACTTGAATTATTCATCTCCGAAAACAATGCTGTTCCCATTTTGAAGCGAGTGCATGTGTGTTTGTATTTCAAGCGCACACACATGCTGTCTAAACTACAAACAGTAGCAAAAAGAAGAGAGCACTCGTAGAGCTGTCTTTCTCATGAATGAAAGCAGTGATTGGCGTTACTTGAGGTACCTCAAGATCTGTCATCTATGTAAATGGACTCCATGTAAACATTGTTGGTTTACGGAGCAAGGAATCCCGCACAGAAACAATCTAAACAAACAAAGGGATTTCTTGAACAATCTTTTTTAAAAAGGATTGTGTATGAACAGATGAGTTTCTACAATCGACGTGGACGTCTGGAAAACAAAACCTGTGGTTCCTCACATTGTTATGTTTGTGAACGTAGCTTCACTGTACGTTTCTGAATGTATGAGAGAGTGTGTTTCTAAAGGTAGCTTGATAGAGTGTGTTTGTATTCTTGAATGTAGCTTCATAGAAAGTGTTTGTCTGTGAAGGTAGCGTCATAGAAAGTGTGTTTGTGTTTGTGGAGTTGGATTCATAGAGTGTTTTTGTGCTTGTGAACGTAGCTTCATAGAGAGTGTATTTGCTTGGCAGAAAGTACTGTGCCTATCTTATTGGACCAGAATGCTTATGTCACCCTCCACTGAACTCATTTTGATCCAACTCCTTTCTTTCTTTGCTCTCTTTTTTCAGACTACTCTCTCTCTCTCCCGCTCTCTTTCTCATGCTCCCTCACTGGTCTCTCTTGGTTTATCCCTCTCCTCTCTTTCTCCTCTCCCATTCCCTCTTACTCCCTCTCGCTCTCTCTTATCCTCCTAATCTCTCCCCTCATTATGTCTCCCTCCTTCTCTCCCCCCTTTCTCTCTACTTTCTCTCTCTTCCACACCTCTTTTCCCTATCTCTCCACTTTCCCTCGCTCCCCTCTCTCCTTTGAGACAAACCAACGTCTCATGCTTGACACAGACCGACCACTCACGTGCACGTGAATGCTAACAAATAGACGTACACAGTTTCTGCACAAGGCCACATGCACACATGTTCCCATCACATCTAGACGGGCCATTTTTACTCTTTTGAAAACACACACACACACACACACACACACACACACACACACACACACACACACACACACACACACACACACACACACACACACACACACACACACACCATATGCCACTGTGAGACTGGATAAAAGTGGAAGGGCAGTCTTCTTCTCTGTGCCTGTTTTAAATGGCTGGAGAAAGGGCTCTCTAAAATGGCCATCCTGTCTCACGTAACCCTGGCAACACAGCCTCCGACCGTACCATACGCTGGTCAACCACAGACTCTCTTCCCTGAGAGATTTGTGTGTGTCTGTGTGTCATTGTTTATGTGTGTCTACTAGGTGTGTGTGTGTGTGTGAATGCATACGTACCTTTGCATATGTTTCTTTGTTTGTCTGTTTCATTATCAGCGTTTGTGTTTGTGCGTAGTGGTTAAGTGCCACCCGTTTCTACTTTCACCTTTTGATTCTGAGAAATTGTGACAATTCACGGATATATTTAATTCAGGTGGGCTGCTCTGTAGGCAAACCGCGACGGGAAAAAAGGTAGCGGCTTCATCTATTCTTTTCAGAATGAGTTTGAAATTTGTGCTTTTGGCACGAAAAAATTGAAATTACGTGTCCCAGATCAAGAATGAATAGATTAAATGACGTGACGTGACAGTGTCACGTATTTCCGTGAGACTGGGTTGTGTTTGTATATGTGTGTTTGTGTATGTATGTATGTGTCCGTTTGTGTGTGTGTGTGTGTGTTCCTGAATATGTATACGCCTGTGTCCTTATATATGTGTGTGTGGATGTGTGCTTCTCTAATAGCATCGGGTCCCCAGGGGGCCACAGCCTGTGGAAGTGTTAATGAGTTGGTCTCGGCCCCCGGCTCCCCGCGGGGGGGTCGTGATAGAGCATGAGTCTCTCCTCGCTCTCTCAGGCGACCAGCCGCTTTGCCATGTGACTTGGCGACCTTCCACAGACGAGTCATTGCCATTTTTTTTCCCCCACTCTAACCACTTTTGGTTTGTTCGTTTTTTTTCTTCAACACAAACAAACGTGTGATGACCTTTCCTGGAAAACACAACAACCTTCAAGGCTCTGATGTCAGTTTTAGAAGTTTTCGCGGCTTGCAGTCGGACGGTTTTTTGCTCGTCCAAATGTTACCAAAATGCCAAACACAGGTGCGGATTTGGAGGGTGGGAAAAAAAAGGTTGAGAAAAAAAAGGTAGAGGTTGAGCGTTGACAGAAGATCGGCGATGTGTCGTATTTGATGTTTCGGGGTTGATGTCTTTTTTTTCTTTTTTTTAACCCTAACCCTGAACTGAAGCTAGATGGCACTGGCGTTCCAGCCCGGGGGATAACTGTTATGCCAACTGTCAAAATATTTTATATAATCTCCATAAAAATAAACATTAGTAATGAACTCAAGAAGGATGTGCGTGTGGCGGGGGGGAGGGTGGAACTGCCCCCCAGTCAATTGCTCCCTGTATTATTCAACACATATTTTGTGTATTTGATTGTCCATTACATAGTTTATTTGTTTTCTATTGTTCCACTATGTAAAGCTCTTGAAGGCACGTTATTGAGCAACGAACACGGCCGACTTTCTGCCCCTACCCTGAAAAGCAGGGGTGGGGGTTGTGATGGAGGAGGTTTAGGGTGGTGGTGGTAGGGGGGGGGGCATGGTGGCTTCGGAACCGTCCTACTGGGACTTCTGAGTGCGACAATCAAAGCTCCGAAGATTGCGCCTGATGTGACTGCGGAAAAACCTGTGCTGTGCTTTTGAAGAGTGATTGCTGATGTTTTTTGGAAAGTTGCTGATTTAATGTTTATTTTCCAATGCTGAAAAACTCCATATGGGGGGGTGGCATCCTTATGATATACCATAATTATTTCATAAAGTGATTTAAGACCATTGTGATAAGGAGCAGGTAGGAGTGAGACCACTCCCTAGCCGCTATGCTACGATGGAGTGTACTGAAGCAAATGCATATTTTTGTTTGCCAACGGTGGCAGGTACATTAATTCATTACTTCACCAATAAATAACAAGTCCTATACTCCCAGTACAAAACAAAGAAAAAAAGAGGACATTATGATAACTACATGCAGGTATTATAAATGTTTCAACTTTCGGGATTCTAGAACGTTCCCTAGCATTCCATTTCCTTCCCTAGCATTCCATTTCCTTCCAGAGCATTCTTGACGTCTCAGGATTCTAGAACAGCCTTAAACGGGTTTGTGATTGGGAACAAGGCTCTAAAGCACACTCTCTGTTTTTCCTGGTGTTTTTCCTCATTTTCCCACCCCTCTCTGATTGAAATCCCAGACTAATGTGGGGCCAGAGTGGCCCCTGGACCCCTTGATTGGAGGCGAAGCACCAACAAGCCATTCTAGCTTTATACGCATGTCTTGCCGCATTAATAATCAATGAAAACAATATCTATATCTATATAGAAATAGATATAGATATATATATATATTAATACATTTTAAGCCGTTTTTTTTTTACATTTGAATTCATTCTACACATTTAAATGCTTTTAACTTAAAAGATTAATAATTCACTACTACATCAAAATAACACACGCGTCTTCCGTCAAACTTGATCATCTCAATCTGTATTATGAAAGGGGAAAAAAGTGATTCGGTTCAGGCACTGGGAGCAAACAGCACAGTTCCTGTTAGTTGTTCTCCCCCTGGGCTCTCCATAACGTGACTCTAATCTCAGTGTTCCCTCCCCCCTGCTAGGAGGAGCGTCCTCCCAGCTGATCTAAGGGACCAGATCGATCTCTTTAGAGGAGCCCATTGACGCAATCATAGGGCTGACATGAATCATATCACACCCGCCCTTCAGCATGAGACCTGTCAATCAGGGATTGGAGTTGACAGTGATGCCTCGCAGGAGAGAGAGAGCGAGAGAGAGAGAGGGAGACGAGCTTACGGGGCTGTCAGACAGACAGACGGGCGATGATATAAGGGGAAGGTTTTGAAAGGTAAACTGTTGTCCTGATTAAAATGGCAGTTGGGGTAATAGGATGAACGGTAGGTAAACAAATCCAATGAATATAATCTTTGTGGTCTTGTCTACTCCTAATCCTGTTTCCTTATCAATTAAATCAGTAAAATGAACACCTAAACAAACAGCGTAAGTAGCTTAAGTCACAGTGTTCATGTTTTAATGATTCCCTGCCTGTATGTAAATATAAATTGCTGGGGTTATCATCTACTGTAATCCTATTTGGCACATGCCTTGTTACTTTGTGAAAGGAGAAAAAAACTGAATTGTTCACCATGATTCAACTCGCTATTGGCTGACCATTGGAAAGCGATAAAGCTTGAGTCTAGGAATCGATCCTGACCCAAGGTTCGATTCCAACCTATGTTCTCTTACAACACACTGTCCTGTCCAAAAAGGCCACAAAAACATGTTTTTTAAAAGAAATAAATCACACCATCTCAGAAAGAAGTAGACCTTACAGATGGCATCCAATCAACCACACGTGGCCTTTCAGTTTCTCTCTTGCTGGCCAGAATCTACCACCATTTTGGATGGCCAAAATACATCCGACCAGCAGGGTGAATGCTGCAGTGACAGCTTAGTCCTTTACTTCCAGATCGGGGGTCAGCCAGCATTCAGCTTGTTGCACTCACAAGGGGAGCAGGGAGTTGGAGGGAGGTCAATACTGAAATACCTCCAGGCAGAAGAAGAATGCATTTGAAGGAAACTCTGGCAGAACAGAAAATAGAAGTGATCACTGTCATCACTGAACTAACTGCCAGATAAAAAATGTGGAATATTCTCACCTGGGGGGCTTGTGTATGTATTGTGTGTTGGTGTAAACAGTTTTATTTGGTGGTCTAACAGACAATGTAACATAAACGAGTGAATGTTGACCCAATCATTCTCTTTCTAACTAACTCATGGTGAGTCAATAACTAATACAGGTTTTTGCTGATGAGCAATATTTTGTGAGTTCAATAGCATCTTAAAAATTAAATATTGTGATGGAAAATAGTTTTTGACAAAATACTTGTAGGCCAAAAGTCATCAAAGGGTTGAGAACCACCGGATGTAGATGTAGATCAAACTCAAGTGTTCAATGACGCAAATCCAAGCAATACATTCTTCACAGATTTGCATGTACACTAATAAGCTCTGGATGGCCTGTCCCTTAAAGGTGCTGTGTGTCGAATCTAGTTTAATCTAGATGAATGTACTTGGCTGAAATGGAGTGTAACATTCATAAGTATTTTTGCATAATCCGTTGATTGTGATCATCGATTATAATTGGTGGCAACCTACAGCCTCACTGCTACACGCTATCGAATCCTACATACTGTACCTTTAAGTCCTGAAGTACCTTGTTATGGTTGCAAAGTATTGAGTGGCCCTTTACATTTTCCAGAGTAAAACAGGCACTCCTTCATGATTACACACAGAGGGAGATGCGGGCCCCCGACCTTCTTAACAGACAATCAGTCACCACCGATTCTTTCCAAAGCAATCCCACCCCTCTCCCAACTCTCCCCCTATTATTATTTATATGACCATGTCCCCCACTCTCTTCTCCCTTTACCTCTGTTATTTATTTTTGCTCTCCCTTTCTCTACCTCTACTTACATGGATCTCTTTCTGTTATATCTCTTTCTTTTCCATGCTCTTTCTCCATCTCTTCCATTACCTCTATTCTCTCTCTCTCTCTCTCTCTCTCTCTCTCTCTCTCTCTCTCTCTCTCTCTCTCTCTCTCTCTCTCTGTCTCTGTCTCTGTCTCTGTCTCTGTCTCTCTCTCTGTCTCTCCCCCGTTACCCCTCTCAATTTTCTCTGTTTCTATTTCTATTGTTCCACGGTCAACGCTTCTCAATTTCAGCCGGGGCTTCTCGGGCTGCGGCCGTAATAAATAATAGAAGGCTCTGGCCACCAAACCAAACCCTCAGAACCCAGAGTACTGCCGGGGTGTCGGACGTCAGACCAACCAGAAGCGGATGTAAGGATAAATAAATCGAAATGCAGTGCACTAGCATTCAGTTGAGCTGAAGTTATTAACCCCTGGTTTGGTGGACGTAGAACTTTAGTAGTTGAGAGAATTTATATTTCAAGGAACTTCCGTGCATTCATATCAGTACATTTAAAGTGTCTGGATGCCAGAGTCAAAATTCCTTGCGTTTTCTCTGCAAATAGAGTGAGTTTAGCTTCTGGGTTTGATGGTGTGATGATAATTGCGACTCAAACATTAGCACTAGATCGGGCTGCATGGAATATTCTGTTTTGCTACGTTCTGTTGTCCAACATAGTCGTACTCTAGTACTGGTTATTTCACTCACATGCACAGACTAACACACACACAGGCACATACACATCGAACATACACCCAAATCCAAAGGCATACTCCAAACCATCCTGACCAATCACAGGCAGCAGACTATGACAGCACCCAGGATATGTGATATGCTTCAGATATGAAAGGACCTGCTGAACCCCCCTCCCCCACACTTCATTTGATTATAGTTATTAAAACCGGAAGATAATGAGTTCTGGAAAAATCCACTGGACAAAAGAAAATAAAAGAGCTCCCTGGCTATTGGCTATTAAACGTTATCCACGATTATCGACTTAGTATGCGGTTAGGCTCTCCAGTTATACACACATACTCAAACGGACATCCATGCATGGAGAAATGCAGAGAGACACACACACAAGCACACACACACGCGCGCAAACACACACACACACACACACACACACACACACACACACACACACACACACACACACACACACACACACACACACACACACACACACACACACACACACACACACACACACACACACACACACACACACTGCCATACCACCCTTGATACATTAAATCTCGCTGACACATACACATTTGCGTGTATACACACACATGCACTTAAACACACAGTCAGACACACAGTACATACCACCCTGAATACAACCAATTTAAAATCAAACGACGCAAAAACATTTCCATATGCATGCATTGGTACAAACACACACTCTCAGAAAATCACACACACACACACACACTCACACTCACACTCACACTCACACTCACACTCACACACACAAGCACACACACACACGGCCATACACACACACACACACACGGCCATACAACCATGAATACATACAAATTCATATGAAACCACACAAAAACATATACATATACAGTATGCACATGCATACACACACAGAATTCGACAACATATGGTCAATATTAGCTGTTTCATATAACGTAATAAGTGGAGCTAAATGTGAAGTGCATTAGAATCTTGATAGCCTTTATATTTTATGAACACAAGGAACGACTTTGAATGAAAATGATTTTGTCTAACATAAGGTCATTCCGTTTATACAGTACTCTCTCCCACCTCAAAGATCCAACACCCATCTCTAATTAAGTCCTTTGTTATAGCTTAAATTAAAATCGTATTATGCATCATAGGAATACAAAGGCCCCATATTTCAGGAGAATGTCTACGATAGCTGGATAGAGTAGTTCTATTTAAGCTACCAAATAGCAATTTTTGAGAATAATTGTAATCTGAGAGGTGACTATTTCCCTGACTCCTCTGAAGACAATAAATAACCGGAATATGCTTGTAGCCATTGATGCGAAATATGTACACCTAACCCAAGAAGATATATTTGTATAGTTTCCAGGGAGGGCGTTAAAGAAAAGGCCCTTCAACTACTCCCACCACCATGAATAAGTCTGGTTGCATTTTCCTTCAGATAAGTCCCTAACCATAGTGTTTTGGTTCTATAAATGCAAACCCCGAAATAGAGAGTTAGAGGGTGCCCCACTACCTTAAAGCACTGAACGTTATAAACATCTGCAGTGTGGTTTAATTATGAATGGGGGGCAGGGCAATGGGAGGGGGGCTCTAAGGTGAGCTTGAGGCCTGTGTTCTCTAGGCACAGGAGTGGCCGTGATTTAAATAAAGATGAAGGAGTTTTTTGCCTGTGAAGGGCTGTAATTTTCTGCGCGAGCACAAAGCACGGCCAGTTGATGACCTTCAGCTCTTGACTGTAGTAATGAGTGTTCTCATGTCCTCCTATATAAAGTATTTTTATATCAATGCATTTAATCTGAATTGTTTTGCCGCGAATTGGATTCATACAAGCAGCCTCAGTCGGTGAGGATTGGCCCTGATAAAACAATGTGAATGTAAAAGTACAAAGAGTTCGCTGGAAATTTTTCGCTTTTCCGTCACATTTTGAAATCCCACACACTCAGGGGAAATGTTTTGGATCTTTTTTCCAATGACTTTCATTGTGTATTTCTGTACTTCTACAAAGAGACCTCAGATAAACGTTTTTTTTCAACCCGAACATGTCTTATTAAAACGTACTCTTCCTATTTGGCTGCCACAAAGAACATAACAAAAATAATAATAAAAAAATAACGACAATACACGCAATAGGACAGCGTGGAGGAAGGCGATGCATGGGCCTGAAAGAACGCAGTGGTTATGGTGTTTGTGTTGCCTTCTGCCTGCTCCAACAGCTGTGGAGTGGGCCTTTTCGTGGTGGCAGTTTGTATGCAAATACAACTTCATTAGCCGTGTGATAACAGCACAATGAGATGCGGGCACAATGTGTTCTAGTAGAACGGGAGGCGGATGACACTGCTATTTCCTGGGAGATTCTCCTGTCCACGATCTCCTATTAAAATCCAACCAAATCAATTACAGCGCTGTAGCTCGCAATATAATAAGGGAGCCAGCCGGGCATTATAAGCACTTCTAGAATGGTGCTACTCGCATTCAGACACACGCACGCACACACACACACACACACACACACACACACACACACACACACACACACACACACACACACACACACACACACACACACACACACACACACACACACACACACACACACACACACACACACACACGCATGCACGCACACTCATACACACACTAATCCACACACACAAGTGCACAGCAATTACAAATACGACCGACCATTGAAGTCCCATAACGGAGACATGCAACGTTATAATTGCCAGCTGATTGGATATAATTAGACGTGCCGTTTTACTTTTTGTTTGCATACTTGCGTTAATTAAAAGATTTATGTCTGTTTGTTGGAACAAACAGCGCTGCGCGATGCGGGGGCTTGCTTGATCGGTCATTAGTTGGCCCAGGCACTCCAACATAATTAATTGGTTCTCAAAACATTTTCCAAAAGTGGACCGTAGTCGCCAAGTGTCCCCCCCATCTCCCCCCCCCCCCCCCCCCCCATTCCCAACAGCAGAGGAAGCAGCACCACGGTTTGTTGTGTGTGCCAGTATCAGGAGGAACGGCCTGTTCGCGTGAACGAGATACGAAAATACGAACGCCACTGACACAATCGGAGGCAAATTTGTCAGACTGATAAACACAGGCGACATAACCCAACCCCCCCCCCCCCCCCCCCACACCTATACATCCACCCACAATCCCCCATCCGTTCTTCCCCGAGTCCTCCAGTTCACATGCCAGGATAACACTTCGGTATCACCTCATCAGAAATGCTAGCGCTGCTGAATATTTCCTCAGGCAGATTAATGTAAGGCTTCAACCCCGTTGTGTACTCGCTTATATACACTCTGTAAACAGCGTCGGAGATGGAGCTCGTCCCTCTGCTCTCACTTTCTCTCCCTCTCCCTCCCCTTCTCTCCCTCCCTGTCCTTCCTCTCTCCCTCCCTCTCTCCCTCCCTCTCTCTCTCTCTCTCCCTCTCCCTCCCTCTCTCTCTCTCTCTCTCTCTCTCCCCCCCTCCCTCCCTCCCTCCCTCTCCCTGCGCCGGTAGCCCGGGGCTGTAGTGGTGCTGCATATCAAGTGGCGGAGCCTCCTGAGGTCTCGTCCTTGCAGGGGGGAGAGAGAGGGAGTCCTGGTGTTATCTGCTCCCGTGCTGAGGGACAGGGAGCCGGGGTAACGAGCCCTCTGCCGTGTAGCGCCATTCATCATCGTGTAGCACGCCGCTAGACGCCGCGCGGGTGACCGCAGAACCTAGAGGAGGCGGACCCGGGTGGCATCTGCGCGTTTACTCACATGTTGCCAAGGTCTAAGGTCGGCCTGGATGTTTGGGTGTTGCTGTGGTCGTACAGGGTTTTTAACTTGTTGTTCGTGGTTTTTGTTCCGGTTGGCTGTGGCACGTAGCTTTGAGTGAGAGTGATATCCATTCATGTTGATGGTGATATAAAGTAGGCTTCCGTCACCTGTGATACATGTTCATATTAACGGTGATATAAAGGCTGTTTCTGTTTCCTGTGATCCATGTTCATGCTAACTGTGATATAAAGACCGGTTCTGTTTCCTGTGATCCATGTTCACGTTAACGGTGATATAAAGACCGTTTCTGTTTCCTGTGATACATGTTCACGTTAACGGTGATATAAAGACCGTTTCTGTTTCCTGTGATACATGTTCACGTTAACGGTGATATAAAGACCGGTTCTGTTTCCTGTGATCCATGTTCATGCTAACTGTGATATAAACACTGTTCATGCTAACTGTGATATAAACACTGTTCATGCTAACTGTGATATAAACACTGTTCGTGATAAATGTGATATTCGTTCGGCACCATGCTGTCTGTGTGTATCCGTCTCTGTACGTGTGTTGCTTGCGTTTGCCGCAGCGACACACAGCTTCAAGGTACAAACTAGCTGGCGATGAATGCGGCAAACGCAGTTTGACAGCCGTTAAATGGGTTGCTTATTTATTCTTTGTCACACCGTTAGAGCCGGTACACCAGCTGTGAGACACGACATTCACTCGCGGAAGAATCAATAAAAATGTCTGTAATGAATTCATTGCCCTTGAGAGATCCCAGTGCAGTGTGAAGAGATGTTGATGCAAAAAATGTATTTGGCAAAAAAACCACGCAGCTGCTTTTTGGATCGCATTCAATCACCTTAAATTCCCGCACTTGGTTCTTACTCCCCGAGCCTTGGCCCCGGAGAGACACAGCCGCACTGTTTCCTTTTCTCTGATCCGAACGGGTCTGATGAATGCGGGGCGCAGCACAAAGCCCAACGCCAGCAGCCCGCCAGTCGATCGGTCCAATAGGAACAAAGAGCGCAGAAGAGGAAGCATGGGGACGTTTTTTTCCGAACCCAAAAATAAAAGGAGGAGAAAATGCGTCGGATGTTTGTGTTGGTGAACAGGGGTTTTCCGAACTTTGATTTGTCGGTGTGGTGAGAGTGTCGTGGATGTCCGTTGCGGAGGGGGGGGGGGGCTGGGAGGTCCGGTCCAGGTGACCAGGTCCTCTTTCCTTTTCCTCCGAGATCCTCCTCTGGCCAACGGAGGAGCCTCAAGCTTTAAGGTCTCTAGTGGCTGCAGGTTACACAGATACAGAGGACACAGCAGTGTATTAGTAGTGAAATGGCTAACTCCCAAACTTGGGAGAGAGAACTCCCAAATAAACAGAAGGAGAAGATATTGAACGTTACATCTATTGAAGGTTATATAGGGGAATAAAAATGCAAAGCCATGTAACAAATAAATTTACATTTATATTTACGGCATTTAGCAGATGCTTTTCTCCAAAGACAGAGAAACAATAGGTATTTCGCTGTCGGTGCAGTAAAGATATTCATAGAAACAAGTGCTAAGCTTTTACATTAAGCACTACATTCCATTTATAAGATAAATATAAATGAGAAATCATTAATGTATAATTAAGTCAATTCGATACAAAATGTAATAAAGAGCAATGATGTCAGTAACCAGATAGCACCATGGATGTATTTCCTAAATCAGCTTTATTTTGTTATTTGGGTGTTGTTTTTTGACTTACCCCCCAAAATATCATTGTCCAACTGTCCTGCGGTGCAGTGCTATCAGCCTGTGTCCGGAATCAACTGTTTCTCTTATCTCACCATGCTGGCTACAGCGATAGCCTTTAGCTTGAAGGCTAATCCCATCATGCTGACCACTGTCCAACTGCCCCAAACTGTGACATATAATCCATAGATTAAGTGATTAAAATCATCCAGCCAATGTTAAACAAAGTCAATAAAGTACCGTAGAGGAAGATTTTGCCAAGTACAAATGAGAACAACTACAGCCTCTTTAAAATTACCTTTATGAACCAAGTACTCTGGAGTCAATCCTAATTGTAAAAAAACTGAACAAATGATTGAATCACTAAAAGCTTCTTTTTGCATGAATGAATCACAAACGGGTTGCTATTTAGTAGATGCTGATATTCAGATCCAGAGCCACGCACTGTGAACTCAGACTAGGCTATGAATGAGCAGCTGCGGGTGTTGGGGTTTTCTGCTTCGATGCCTACAGGCAGGCTGCAGACATGGGGATCGAACCCAATGCCTTTCATCTTGGAATCAAACACTCTGGCCACTAGACTACCCAAGCCCCCCCAGCCCCAACCCCATACACCCCCTCCCGGCCTCCCCCCCACACACACACACTCACACACCTCCCGAGACCTCCATTACCACTTCGTTATACACAACAAACAACCTCAGTGAGGCGGTCAGCACACGATGGGTGTCCAGGCAGAAGCGTTGGACGCCAGGTTTGGGCCTTGGAAGTACGGCCAACAAACAGACTAGGGCTTCACTGCTTTGAACTCATGAAACATTAGGCTGAGAAATGAAGAAAGCCGTTTAGATTTTGTTGAACTTTGAAACGCTTTCAGAGGTCAGAGCCCAGGAGGGTCAGAGTTGGAATCGTATTAACTTTGAGAGGAGCGTCCCGATGGACAGAGATCACTTCCCCCCCCCCTAGTCTGGAGCAAGGCCCTGCGTGGGCGTTACACACATGAACATTGAGGTGCCTGATGGAGACGGGTTCCGGACTGCTGATCCAGAGTTCTTTCCTTCAATGACTTCAGAGGCCCTGCGTGGCGGGGGGGGGCTCCACCAGGGCCCCCGAACGCACAAAAAAATAACACACACATACATGAACACACACACACACACACACACACAGAGTCATTAAGTGGGCGGCCAGTTCAGCACGTAAAATGGTACCTTGAAATGTCTAAAAGTGATTTAAGCACTGTGTGCCTGCTCTCAACTATTTGAACATAGCAATGAAAACAGAGCCCCACAATAATGTGATGTTTCTGTCACCTTTACGTGTTTGCATGTTTGTACGCTGCCTTCTCACCCGGGGCTGAGCAATGAGGGCAGCATCCATATGAATGAGACTGGTCGGTCAGTGCCAGAGACACCCGGAGCTCCCAGCCAGCAAGCTGGTGGTTGGAACCCACACAGGGGTGTCGATCACAAAGGCATCCCACGCAAACATAGGTGGACGTACTGCGGAGAGATGTAGGAGCAGAAAACACTGGCAGACTAGCCAGATTCATTGTGTATTGGAAAGATTTGAAAACTGGAGCACTCGTCCATAAACGACCTAGAGCGAGATGTTTGGTGTGTGTGTGTGTGTGTGTGGATCTATGGGTGTGTGTCTGTGTGTGTCTTTTTTGTTTTGTATGCTACTGGGCTATGCTATTCAGAATTCAACCTCAACCTTTGTTTGTTAGAAGAAAAGTATATATATATTATAAAGGGAGAAGCAGGGAGAAATATAGAGGCTAGGAAACAGAAGGAAACAGAGAGCGAAAAAGAGAGAGAGCGTGAGAAATGACAAAAGGCAGAGAAAGGCCAATGAGACAAAGGGAGAGAAGCGGTCAGCGCATTTCATGCAGAAAAACAGAAGTCGGGCGAGGTCGTAGGACTACAAACCCACGCATACCTCGCAGCACTTCCTCTGCACCTTAACATTTAGTCAGTCGCTGGATCTCAGCAGTGGATGGCCATGCGAACATCGCATGAGATTATTCAGCAAATCAAAGCGGGTTTGATCTATTTTGATTTCCTCTGCGTTTCCATAGTGACCCGGTACTCTTAACTAATGGAATGTTCAGTGACCAAACGGGGAAATCGCATAGAGGATGAAACACGTTGGTCCGCAAAAGGACTTCCTCTTCATTTGACCTCTTTGGGAGGTTTGCTGTCCATTTTAAACTTAGAATCAAGAGAAGAACAGGCATGGGAGCTGGGAGTGTTCAACTGAATGTCTGAAAAAAAGAGACAAATATGTCCTGATCATGTTTCTTCATATAGACGAAGAAACATGTTAGCATCTCTATGCCCAATTATCATCCGGGAAAATGGCCAGTTGGCAATTTCAACCCGTGGTTAGCCAATTTCATCTCCTCCACTTCCACCAATTTTCACAGGAACACTTGCTGAAATAATCAATTGCTAAAGAAATGTCATTTATAATATTGAATAAAAATTCTGGGCACATTTATCTAGAGTACTCCGGTTGGTTTATGTCCTGTTTTTTGTCCCAGAAAGGCCCAGCATGCCTTGCAGCGGTTCTGGTAGTGATTTTGCCCTGAAGGGGGGTGCTGTTTGGCGACCCCCCCCTCCCCCCGAGCCTCAGGGTGGCTCATCAATAAGGTTGGAGGTGGGCAAGGGGACGGGGGAGAGGGGGGACGGGGGGCTCTGTTGGGGGTCTCCGTCGTGGTGAGATTAGCGAATCACAGCCTCGGCGGGACCCCAGCAGGGGGGGTACCCTGGCTTCCAATACTCACTTTACACACACACACACACACACACACACACACACACACACACACACACACACACACACACACACACACACACACACACACACACACACACACACACACACACACACACACTGACGGGGAGACACATGCACTGGCGGAAACACACAAACACACACCCGGACACACAGGCAACTACCTATACACAAAGTTAGAGACGCACAGTCAGAGATTTTACACACACACACAGGCAAAGATGTGCATGAGCAGATGCGGTTGCACATACACAGAGACACAACCCCAAACACAGGCTTGCAGACGTACAGTGTGTAGCACTGCTGTATGTGCGTATGTGAACCACACTAAAACACACATCAAATACAGCAGACAGGACAGACACCCCGAGGCAACACAAGGACATTAAAGACAAGCTGTCACAAACACAGACATGCTGGTGGAGGGCTATTCACACATACTGTACATTCCTAGAGACACACGCACACACGTATACGCACGCACACACACACACACACACACACACACACACACACACACACACACACACACACACACACACACACACACACACACACACACAAAAACACACTTACTTAGACACACACACTTAGACACAAAAACACACACACACACACACACACACACACACACACACACACACACACACACACACACACACACACACACACACACACACACACACACACACACACATACACACACTTTGACACATGAGGAGGAGGAGGAGAAGGAGGAGGCCTGAGTTGGTCTAAACAATGACATGATGTCGTCTGGTTTTACATTTTTTTCTCCAAGAGATATAATTGGCTGCGTAATGGTGTGGCACGATTTCAGGGAGGCCTTTTGTCCTACCAATTCAGAGAACTCGAATTATTAGGAAGAGAGCGTTTCAACCTCTGCATAACGCTTGCATAATCTCCTGTGTACTCCCTAATGAGTTCACACTGTGTGTTGGTCCCGTGTGTATAAAGCAAAGTAGAAATGTAAAAATGTCCATAGCGGTAATTGGGAATTCACTGTTAACACTGAAAATGTGAATTAAAAAATCTCTCAAAAGCACATAACTTTTAATTGTAAGTGTGCTGCTATTTGGAGGGTGACAGGGTTAATTGGAGATAATTTGTGCAATTGTTTCCCTCCTGGGTTTATGTAATTACTGTCAATGGGCCTCACATTCATATGTAAATGATGCTCGCAGTTTCTCTTGAATACACTTGTTGAAATGAAAAACAAACTGAATTTCTCCCATCGTATTTGCAATTTGTTTGCGCATAAATTGTTCTATTTGACCGAAAATGTACCTTCGATGTTTTAGTTACAGTATTATTTTTTATTTGGAAGAACACTTTTCATTATACAATAATATAAAAACAATCTCCTTTGCTATTTTAGGTTGTAATAGTTTTGTCTGTCTACATGTTCATTTTAATGGCTCAATATAGTTGCGTAAAATCCATGTCAACACTATATATTATTCCATGTTCATTTGACATTTCCCCAGCCTAATAAGATTTCCGAAACTAATGTTTCCGTCTCTCGGGAATCCATTGCCGAAACATTTAGCCGGAACGATATTTTAAGAAAATAGTTAAGCCGACTAAACATAAATTAGAGGCTCCGGCATGAAAGCAACACTCTGTCATTAGACCGGCAAACTATCTCCACTTCCCTCGTCTTTTTCTTCTTCTCCAGTAATTTACCGCTGCACGGAGGTCACCAATACTACAAGCGTCCGTCTGATAACGTCAACAAACGTACGTGTATACAACGTAAACAACCCTCTCGTCTTATCGTCCCGGCGGAGGCGCCGCGGCTCGTAAACAGGGCGGAGAGGTGAAATCAGAGGGCACGCGTTTGTTTTGTTTGGAGCAAATGAAAGGGTGGGGGGTGAACGCCATTAAAGAGCGACCAGGGGGAGACGGAGCTCCCAAACCCATGACCCATCGGTTGTAAACACTCCTTAAGTCCACCAGGATGTCATAAAAACTCCCAAACTCAGGGAATTATGGTCCTAATAAAATACTAAAAATGGTAGGGAGTATATGTGTGTGTGGGTATGTATACACATCGTAAGGGAGTTGGTTGTACGTTGGAAATGAGGGCACGGATACGCAACCGCGCACATGCAAAGACAACCGTGCGAACAAGAGCTCAAGTTTATGACCTCATCAAAAATATCATAAACTGTGTGAAAGATAAAGGCTCAACCGACGCCCTTTAATATGATTATTTGATCTTAAAAAATTATTGATCTTTCTTGGCTGTTTACTCTGCATGCCAATTACTTAAACAAAATGTACCATAAATACTGATGGTGGTTGGTAAAATGAACCGGCATTTTCCCCAGGAAGGGGTTGGCCTACACTCCATGCAGACATACATATCATGACTTTCACAGAGTCCAAGTATTCATGTGAACACGAACCATACACAATCTCTTAAACTAAACTCAACATAAAACAAACTCCTTAGCCACCCACTTCCCACTACCTGATCAATAGTTAATTACACAATCTAGTTATTGGTCAGATAAACTATATATTTCACAATGAATGCCAACAAGCAGCTAGCTTTATAAAGACGTGAATCTTTAGTAGTATGTCGATGGCAGTTATTCCTAGCTAAGGACACTTGGGAATAAACTTTAATGGCCTTGTGGCCATATTTGTTGTTCGTCGAGTAGGTAAACCTTCTGGAATCTGTGGAAACCATGACAACTCATGCATTATGTTAAGTCCTGCATTCCATTTAACCATCCAGGTAGCATTTAGAATGGATTTCGAGCTGTCATGGTGACCCAAAAAATTCTACAGGTTTCCCCAGTCAAATTGGCCGATAGGTGAAAAAGATCTAAAGTAAGGTATTACTTGTTTCAAAATATATTATCTGAAGTTCCAGTAACGGTACCTTCTGTTGGGAGATGAACACCTCTCCTATTCAAAACCCAGATTAATAGTCTCTTATTTATTTACAGATAAGGTACCACCAAATGGACACATGGCTTTTGGAAATGTTTTGGAATCCATTGGTGGGTTTGTCCATAATAAGATATATCTGTCTTTGTTTGGGTAACAATTCAGGGAGCAGGCGAATCGATAATTCAAAGAACCATTTATTTTCAGAGAAAGGGATGCTCCATGCTGTTGGATTCTTACAAATTATTTTGGGTATAAACAAGCATTTAAATAGTTGCAGTGAAGATACACTGTGAGGGAGATGTCTATATATCGATGTCAGCTTCAAGGGTTTCAGATTTTTCTCTCTTTTGTGAGATATATTGAACAAAATCCATATCCCTGATACACACATCATGCACACCCACATGCACGCAAACACACACAGTGTAAAAAGTAATTAACTAAGGACAGAAACATGGAGATTTAATGAAATATAGCTCTTAGCTCGATATGTCTTAAAGCATTTGTAGAATTCAGAGTTAATATGGATTCCTTTACACAGGACTGAACACTGAACAATGTTGTGGTGCCTGGTAAGGGTAACAACGTGTGTAACACTCATTATTTTCTTGTTATTGTAACCCATCTTACTTTCTTGTTGTTGTAACCCATCTTACAATTGAATAAAGTTTAAATCAATACTTATATTCATTGATCGATACTGCCACTACAAAGAAACACATGTTTATGATATTTAAGATTGTGGCCATATTTGTTGTTCGTCGAGTAGGTAAACCTTCTGGAATCTGTGGAAACCATGACAACTCATGCATTATGTTAAGTCCTGCATTCCATTTACTCACCCAGGTAGCATTAAGAATGGAACCCATCTTACAATTGAATAAAGTTTAAACCAATACTTATATTCATTGATCGATACTGCCACTACAAACAAACACATGTTTAAGATACTTAAGATCAGTCACACAATAAAATATATATATATATATATATATATATATAAATGAGGAAGTACCACTGAACCTAAAAATGAAACAACTTTTTTAACGAAATGGAAATTCCTTCTTGACTTAAAAAAAAACAGATGTCAAGTCAGGGTAGCAATGCATTGGTAGTGCGGTCGACGGCCGTCTTTCAATTCTATCTGGTACAGAGGAAGTACAGGAAGCGGATCAAAATGTTGTTTGTTCCTACCAAAAATTAGAATGTTTTCCTATTTGGGAATAATGGTCCTGCATAGAAGGATACTATTCTCAGCGGAAATCGTGTTTAGGAATTGAAATTCCAGATTTCCCCTTCCCTTTGCTGTGTGTGTGTGTGTGTGTGTGTGTGTGTGTGTGTGTGTGTGTGTGTGTGTGTGTGTGTGTGTGTGTGTGTGTGTGTGTGTGTGTGTGTGTGTGTGTGTGTGTGTGTGTGTGTGTGTGTGTGTGTGATTGTGTGCTTCTGGGTGTGCTGATATGTCATAGTGCACAGTTGGCTTACATTATAACTGAATAATTAAGACAAAGATGTTTACAGTGATGTAAACAAAAATGTCCTGACATCAGAAATGCGATAGCCTTAATGTGCGCCATGGGTGGAAATCCGTCCTTTCATCAGATAAATTACGCATCATCTTCTTTCTTTATTTATGTACTTTCTGCATCATGTGGGCTGGACAACTGAAAGTAGATCCTGAAAAGAAAGTTTTGTGTGTGTGTGTGTGTGTGTGTGTGTGTGTGTGTGTGTGTGTGTGTGTGTGTGTGTGTGTGTGTGTGTGTGTGTGTGTGTGTGTGTGTGTGTGTGTGTGTGTGTGTGTGTGTGTGTGTGCACATAGATGTGCCCCTGCATACATGTACACACAGGCACGCACGTGCTTGCCTGTGTGTGTGTGTTTGTGCATGTGTGTGTGGGTGTGTGTGCATCTGTGTTTGTGTGTGTGTACATCTGTGTGTGTTCACCTATAGGTGTACGTGTAAGTGTGTGTGTTCAAATTAAGGTTGCATGTGTTTGTGTGTTTGTGTATGTCTTCCCATCACAGAGTCCATGCGTACATGTGTGTGCATGCACAAACGGATGGTTTGTGCATGCGTTGGCACGGTGTATTCCACAGCGCTGTAGGCACTTGTACCAAATCACCTCCGGAACAACGTTACGAGACACATCCCATACGACATGCGTGTCCGGGGGACGGGTGGAGACGAGTCTGCTCCGAGGCCCCCAGAGCTCCTTCCCTCTCCGGACAAGGCGACACCTGTCAGCCCCCCCAGGCACCACACATCCCACACCACCCCCTCCCAGGTGGGTCTTGGCTCCGGCTACAGCCGTCAGCTCTTGAGGGGCCCCTGTCGAAGCTACGGCCCTCCTAATCCTCAGCACCCCCCCCCCCCCCCTCCTCTCCACCTGGATGGCGTCCAGACCTGCCGGTCCTGACGTCTCTGTCGCCTCGAGACTCTCACTGTCTGCCCTCCTCGCAGGCTCCCGCCGTGCTCTTTTCTTACCTCCAGTTGGACTTCGTTCTGTCTTATTTCTATTCCGTTCCAACCCCACCACCACCGCGCCCTCCGCCGCCACCCCCGCCACCTTCCCGTTGGCCTCCCTCAAACTCACTCCAAATCTCCAACACTGCTACGCCCACCACCGCCATCCCCTCCATCCACACCATCTCTGATGCCCCATCTCTACCTACACCTCCAACCTGAACTCCTCCAGCTCCCCCTCCTTCTCTAACAGCTTTACCCTCACCCCCAACTCTCAATCTCCACCGCCTCCTTCTGAACCACCACCAACTCCTCCACCTCCACACCATTTATCCCCACAGCCTCCATCCCTACCTCCTCCATCTCCGGCTTCACTTGCTCCTCCACCAACGCCAGCACCTACTCCATCTCCAATCCCTCTTCCCCCACCTACCCCTACCACCACCTCTTCATCTACACCCCCTCCTCCCCCTCCACTACCACCAACACAACCTCCCAATCTCCACCCTCACCCCCCCCTTCCACCTTCCACCACCACCACCACCACCACCACCACCACCACCACCACCACCACCACCAACACCACCATCCCCACCACCATCCCCACCACCACCACCACCACCACCACCACCACCACCACCACCACCACCACCAACACCACCATCCCCACCACCATCCCCACCACCACCACCACCACCCCCGCCCATCATAAACACCACTGGCAACCCCCCCGGCCCCAGCGATGGCGTAACCAAGCAGGTGCTGGATCCCTGCCACACGAGCTGAGAAATATGTAGAGAAGGAACAAAACATGCCCTGGAGCCCTGGAGCAAGGCAGCGAGAGCGGGAATTAGCACTCAGCAGCCCTGTTCCGCCTCCGCTGAAGCTGCGACGGATCCAAACAAAGATTAATGCTGAACAGATGATCAGGGGGATGATGGAACAAAAACAAGTCGAGGCAGGTGACATAAATGTGTTATCTCTGGAGAGAAAACAAACACGACTAGAACTGTCAATGTAGTCTGGGTATCTTAGTGTGTGTGTGTGTGTGTGTGTGTGTGTGTGTGTGTGTGTGTGTGTGTGTGTGTGTGTGTGTGTGTGTGTGTGTGTGTGTGTGTGTTTGTGGTTAATTATGGATATGATGCACATTTTAAACTCTGCTAACATTCTCACTGCCGGTGACTATTTCAGGGTTCCTTTCTATTCTGCCATTAAGGAGTCAATTGTTTAACTTTTTAGAACAAGTTGGCAGCCACGCACAGACAAAAATCCAACCGTGACAATTAAATCATGAAATGTATTGAATGTTTGCCAAGTTATCGCTAAGTGACAAAACACTGGCTCTTGGTTGTTACATAGGGGCCCGTAAAGCATTCTTCATATACGAGCCCAAAGCCATCAAAACATCTTCTATAAACCCAAGCCGTATGAACCACATTTCCATTCAATCCGCAACAAAGCCCTTAAAATCAGCCCTGTGCAAACCACATGCCTGCTTTTTCTGCTAATATCCAATCAGCCATGTCTTAAAGTGGGGTCCGAATGATTAACCATTAGTCAACACCAGTGTTTGTAATAACTCCATTTAAAATAACGGCGTTAGGTATTGCCGTTATTTTATTTCAGTAACGGAGTAATCTAACTTATTACTGTTTCCGTCGTTACAACGCCGTTACTGTTAGTGTACGTTAAATGCGGTGCGTTACTATGAATTGATTGAATAAACTGCGTGATCCGAACGCACCCCTGGCTCCAAACGCAAACTGCTAGTGAGGGGACCGGGGTGTAAAACAATGAGATAAGCGATTATGATTGGCTTAGGATGAGTCATGTTTCATGGTAGCCAATCGGAGCCAGTGTTTTTACACACAAGCCAGGACACACGCGGCACACACGCACACACACACGCACACACACACGCACACGCACACGCACACGCACACGCACACACCAAACAGATTCGATGAAGCAGAAGAAATGGCGAGTCCGGAGCAATCCGATGAAAAGTTGGCCTTTTCTGTAGTATTCGGCTCCATGTTCCACAGCCTTTGCAACTAAGAAAATTAAAATTGAGTTGGAAGTATATCAGGGCCTTGAATGGGCATTTCAACTATTTAACACATTAAGGCCAATTGAAAACTGCTGCAAAAAAAACAAATTCTTTGCATATAGCAAATTTCTTTTTTTACAGTAACGCAAATAGTTACTGTCCCTGCTAACTAGTTACTTTTATTATAGAGTAATTCAGTTACTTACCAAGTTACTTTTTGGAACAAGTAGTGTGTAACTGTAACTAATACTTTTTAAAGTAACGTTCCCAACACTGGTCAACACCAAGGATCTGGAACGCAGCCCTTTTCAAACACTCCAACAGCAGGACCGGGCTGAGTGGGAAGCAGAACGAATGGGACGTCGTCGAGGTGTGCGGCTTATTCCAGCAGACGCTTGTAAATTAATTGAATTATATTGTTCATATATTCTCTGTGAGTTTTATGAAAATTATGCCACTTTTACATACCACTGTGAATATTAAGGACCCTGAACAATACAACTCTTAATCACTTTTTTTCTGGGCGCTGTAAGCCTTATTTCAGTAGCCGCCTGTAAATCATAATATAAACTATAGGATTTATTAATTGTTAGTCTGTAGTGAGAAAATATGGATGACCCAAAACGACCTTCTTTGAATTCACTCTGGATACGAACCAATCATTTTAAAGCAGGCGAGACTATTGGCTTAAAGGTAGGTCTCGACGTCAATATGAAATGTGGGACTGATAATCTGGGCTCTAGGCTATGTTTTAATATATTTTATGCAGTTGTATTTCATATGAGTTGTATATCAATATATTCTACAATATATTTCAATTGAATTTGCATGTCGGTGAATTTACAAACCTGAACACAGAGAGAGAGAGAGAGAGAGAGAGAGAGAGAGAGAGAGAGAGAGAGAGAGAGAGAGAGAGAGAGAGAGAGAGAGAGAGAGAGAGAGAGAGAGAGAGAGAGAGAGAGAGAGAGAGAGAGAGAGAGAGAGAGAGAGAGAGAGAGAGAGAGAGAGAGGGGGGAGTTTTTGAAAGAACTGCTGATGCTGATGGGTAGTGATGTAATCAAATATGTATGTTTGTGTATGTGTATGGGTGTGTGCATGTGTTCATGTTTGCAGAGAAACCACAAACACACCACATGGGTAGTGGAGTGTCGTAGAGTGTAGAGTGACCTTTCGTCCGAGTCTTCAACCGAAAGGCACCGAGTTCGATCCCCGACGTCCACAGTCCAACGTGTACGCAATCCTTGACCGGGATGCCTGCATACCTGATGTATCTAAGGTAAAACGTAAGCTCCTTTGGATTAGAAGCGGCTGAAAACAAAGAAAACAAAATTATTAAATGATTAACCCCACGCCCGCACTAGATTACAAAAACAAATCCCATTTCCACACACTCTGCCTGATCGTCTTGTCCGGACCCTGAACCGAAGCAGCCCTCTGACCAGAGGCCACCAGCTCAGCGTAACATCCCAGCCTCACGAGGGCACCCAGCCTCGACCTCCCACTCCGGCACCGGGTAAAAGTCTTTCTCTGCATATTGAGGAGCGAGAGACATAGAGACATGGTTCACGAGTGAGAGGGGTATTGTAGGTGGAGGACCTTGCCTTCACGTGAACACGCCAGGCGAATTTTTTTTTAACTCAAGCGATTACTTCACCGTTGCCAGGGAAAAAGCGAACACTGCTGTGCAACATAGAGACGAGAGGCGCTGAGGGAGGGAGGGAGAGAGGGAGGGAGGGATAGGGAGGGAAAGGGAGGGAGGGAAGAGGGAGGGAGGGATGAGGCTGGCATGGTTGTTCCGCTTGTCGACTTGCTACATACTGTATGAGGGTTGGAGATAGGATGGATACCAAAGTTCTTCCCTCTCGCTGCCTCACCAGAGAGTTAGGCATTCTCTGACTTTCTGTTTTCCTTTTTACTCATGAAACCAAAGTAAACAAGGAATAGAAAGCCAGCCGAGAGGGATTGAGGTTTGTTCTTTGTTTTTGAGATAGAGGTTACGAAGGTTGGAGAAGGACAACAAAATGTGCTCGGAAGGATGCATGAATAGAAGAATAACAATTGTTTTGTTGCTCGCACTGCTTCGTAAAGTCCTAAGCTTTTTCTTTTTGTGTGGGGTATGTACTTGGATAGGAGCGTTTGATAGAGGCACATTTGCATACGAGTACATTTTGCCTTTTGCCGAGGGGTTCGTGTACTTCTTCCGTCTTTGTTGTTTGCTGTCACTCAAACACCGATTTCTTTGGAAAAGTTTACTGGAAACCAAACATTATTCTTCTGCCTTTAAGTGCATTATTCTTCTGCGCGTTGAAAATATTTCTCGTTGTGATCTTTCTATTGGGAAGGCGAGGTAATGCACAAATATTAAAGATAATAGGTGGAGCGAACACGCAAGTTCAGAAAGGTTCTGGCAGCGATTGGATGAAGAAGCAAACTTTTGCCTTCAAAGTGGACCAAGGCAACAGCAGCCGCATCAAACACACACATTATGCAAGGTTTCTCATTCTGCTGCTGTATACTTCCTTTTACAAATGAACAATGGTTCTTTACCATCTTAGAAACATTTTTTTGGACGTCTCCAGGGCTCTACAGCCGGCAAAGCAGTCCGCCGATTACCAAACGGATATTACCTTGAAGAACGTTTTCGGTTGGTCTTTTATCAAGAATAAGAATAATAAAGTGTTTATCTGGCCTTGGTTATTAAAGTCGTGAAGAAAAAAATTACAATCTATCACGTTCTACGTAGGTGGTTTGAAAATCTTCCAATAAACACCAATCAACCTCATGTCTCTCCCGACGGAAGGAAAAAAACACAGAAATTGTCTTTTCATAATTATTAATCTTCACTCGGCGGAGGTTGTGCTCTTTTCCCATCATCTCCGCTCTACGTCGCTTTCTGCGGCGCTGAAGATAATAAACAGCCTTCACCTGTTTGGTTTACATAACACACAACATCCGTTGTGTTAAAGGGAACATTAGCAATGGCATCCTCCTCTATTCTACAGGATGCAATTAGACGCCGCTGAACAAACACATTCATCTCCTCCTCCTCCTCCCCAGATAATTTTTTCCCGCCTCGCCTTTTCGCTCATCAATAAAAAGGTGTTTGGTTTCCTATTGCATGTGAAGTGAGCACCGTCCGCAGAACGAGCCGCCATTTTGAACAACCCCGTCGGTGACCGAGGTTCACGGAGCGTTGGTCGCTCCTTCTCGTGATGTTTTTATTAATCTTTTATTTTAAGTGTGATTTATCGCTCCGCGCTCGCGTGACAGCGCCCGTTAACGGCGGGAAAAACAAGCGGTCGAACGCCACAGGGTCAATGTCCCCTTTAGGTCGACCGCCGCCGTCACTGCCGGCGTGGGTTTTTACGGCTAGGTTTTAGCGCGCGTGTGACTTATGGGTCGCTGCACTTCAGCCAATACAGCTTTCAATTATTTATTTCATTTTTTTTCTTTTTACGGCCGATTCAATTGCTAAATTGCCTCCCGCTGCTCCTGCTTCCGAGAAACGTCTGTAGGTTGGAACTGCTCCCCCCCCCCCCACACACACACACACACACACACACACACACACACACACAATAACACACTTTTGTGCAAACCCACACCCACACACTAACACACACATGCGTGCAAACCCACACACTAACACACACACGCCTTGTCCCTCTTACGTAACCCCCCCCGCCATGCTTTTAACTGTTTTGAATTGTTCAATGTTGAGCATGTCCAAGGACAAGCAGGTCAAAGGCCAAAGCGGTTCTTGTTTGTTGTTGACGTCATCCTAGGTTATTACCTCTTGCTACTCTGAATTAATTCCCCAGCAGCCATCTTAGATTTGATAACAGCAAAACAAATATCACAACACACGCTTTCAAACCCTTATTTGAAATATTTGTACCATCAGGATGAGATTATTTTAATCATGTTTGACTTCCCATCTGTCTACTTTATGCATCTGTCAAAAGATTGGGAGAGCAATACTGTGAACTTTTTTCTTTCTTCCAATTTTCGAACATATTCAATCTAAATCAACCTGCGATCCAACGGAACGTTGTTTATTTGTCTTCTTACTGTCACACATCCATCTTGTCCTGTGCCGAATGACATTTGTTCATCCAGAACGCTATATTTGCATTCGCCGACAATTTTAGGTGACATTGTGCTTTTTAAAATGTCACAGTGCTTAATGTGGTAATGTCGGTGTGTGTCTGTGTGCATGCAACATCTGTGCATGGTGAGATTCTCGTCTTAATTCAAACGTCTCAACGGTGTATCGATCTGTCAGTCTCTTCTGTCGAAAAACAACCAAGATTTGTCAAGCTTGCACGAGGACACACACACACACACACACACACACAAACACACACATACACATACACGTACAAATACACATACACATACACACACACACACACACATACACACTTCTTCCAATCACGCTGCCTCTAAGCCTGGGCTCTTGGTCGCTGCAGGCTCCAGGGATCACACACACACACATGCACATGCACACACCCACAAACACACACACACACACGCACACACACGCAAACACAACCGCATTACATCCCAGGTGCAAAGGGACACAATCAAACAGCTGAGGAGGAGGATGTGGTGAAAGTGGAGGAGGAGGGAGGAAGAGGAGGAAGATGGTGTGAAGGAGGAGGGAGGAAGAGGAGGAAGATGGTGTGAAGGAAGAGGAGGAAGATGGTGTGGAGGAGGAGGGAGGAAGAGGAGGAAGATGGTGTGAAGGAGGAGGGAGGAAGAGGAGGAAGATGGTGTGAAGGAGGAGGGAGGAAGAGGAGGAAGATGGTGTGGAGGAGGAGGGAGGAAGAGGAGGAAGATGGTGTGAAGGAGGAGGGAGGAAGAGGAGGAAGATGGTGTGGAGGAGGAGGGAGGAAGAGGAGGAAGATGGTGTGAAGGAGGAGGGAGGAAGAGGAGGAAGATGGTGTGAAGGAGGAGGGAGGAAGAGGAGGAAGATGGTGTGGAGGAGGAGGGAGGAAGAGGAGGAAGATGGTGTGGAGGAGGAGGGAGGAAGAGGAGGAAGATGGTGTGGAGGAGGAGGGAGGAAGAGGAGGAAGATGGTGAGAAGGAGGGGGTGTTGGAGAAGGAGGAAGAGAGGGAGGATGACATAGTGGAGGAGGAGGAGGAGGAGGGAGAGAGAACAGGTAACTAGTGGAGGAGGAAGAGATGGAGGCGGAGGAGGGGGAGAGAGCGGTATGATGTCGGGGAAGAGGAAGAAGAGGAGGACGAGGATAATGAGGAAGAAGAGGAGGATGAGGGAGAGGTTAATGAGATAGTGGGGAGGAGGAAGGAGAGGAGGATGAAGTAGTTGAGCTGGAGGTGGAGAAGGAGGAGTATGAAGACGGAGTTGGATGGAGAGGAAGACCCATGGACTACTGATCCAGTGGCCCAGGAGACCAGCTCAGGGAGGCTCCAGGAACAGGGAGGTGTGGAGGGGGAGGAGGGGTTCTTGCAGGAGCTCTCTCTACACTCCCGGGGCCCGCCGGGTGTTCCTATAGAATGACAATGAGACTAGACGCATACACACACACACACACACACACAAACAGGTACACACTCACTCAACCACTCACTCACTCACTCACTCACTCACTCACTCACTCGCTCGCTCGCTCGCTCACTCGCTCGCTCACTCACTCACTCGCTCGCTCGCTCGCTCGCTCGCTCGCTCGCTCACTCACTCACTCACTCACTCACTCACTCACTCACTCACTCACTCACTCACTCACTCACTCACTCACTCACTCACTCACTCACTCACTCACTCACTCACTCACTCACTCACTCACTCACTCACTCACTCACTCACTCACTCACTCACTCACTCACTCACTCACTCACTCAATCTGTCTTTCACACACACACAAGCAAAAAAGGCAGGGTCTGGGTTCCAACATTAATATACACATTGTATAACATACACTTACATGCATGCAACTGTGAGCAAGGCCGGAAAGAACCCCCACCTGCTCATTAAAAATAAAAATATGGGTGAAAATTGTCTACTTAACTGCTAAATACTAAATACTTAATGTAATTTACAAGTAACTTAACTGTATATTGAACTACTTCATGAATTTCCTCTGGAAGAAGCTTAAGGAAATGAAACTGCCATAGGCTTCAACAACAAAGATATTTTTGATCGACCAATCGGAATTGGTTTATGAATTACAGCTTCAGCTAGGTTGTCGATCAGATGATATCATTGGACCAGGCAGCTTCCATCTAATTTAAGTGAATCTAATGTTTAATTTCTATGACATTGATAATTCATATTAAGGATGAATGGGATGAATGGGCCATACTGCTAGATTAATTATGTTTTAACATGCATTACTTCTAGACATGGGATCTACATATGATCTTTGAGTTATAATACAGACGACACTATGACACTTGAAACTTGAATATATGAATAATATGAATAAGTGCTATTCATCTCTCCAACTATTGCTAATGACAGAAACAGATATCGTGTGTGTGTGTGGGGGGGGGGGGGGGGTTGAACTAAAAGACGCCAGAAACTCTACTAAAATATGCATTTTCTATGTTCTAATATTCCTTCTGCTCAACACATAATCCAAGGCTGTCCTTCAGGTTTGTGTGTGTGTGTGTGTGTGTGTGTGTGTGGAATGGATATGAAAATATCAGGAAGGGGACGGAGGGCAGACACAATGGGCCCAATATAAGTTTATTAATTAGAATAGAATATAATTAATTAAGAAATTCCGTATCCTATGTATAACTTTGCATCAGACTGATTCCGATACTTCAAGACGATTCCATGAATGGTCTTAACTCAAAATAATTCATTTGTTAGTCCTTCTTTGGGTCTGAGGGGAGAGGGAATGAGGGCGGGAAGCAGCACCCATTGTGTGGTTGCACAAACCCCTTCCCTTCATCCCCGCGGATTAGAGAATTATTCTCATCTAATAGCCGCTTTGAAAAACACTAATCACAGTAATTTGGCTCTTAGTGTAACTCGGTATTATATGCCCTTGTAATGTATCGGGATCCAGAAAACGTGCTTGAAAAGAAGAAAAAAAAAAAGTGCCCAAAGCATTTTCTCTTCATTAAAAATACCCTCCCCTTTAATCATCCCCCCAGAGAGACTGGCATCCACCCCCCCCCCCCCCCCCCCCCCCCGGCCCCTCCTCCTTCGCCCCGTCTCCAGATGAGCTGGTGCGTGCAGTATGGCAGGTTGTGCTCCACATGCATGTGGAATGCGACTGGGGGGATATGATGGGGAATATTGCTCTCTTGATCATTGTGATCAGGGGCTCTAGGCTCCACACTGGGACTCACTGGGGGATCAGGAGGGCACGAGGGCTCCACCGCAATACCACCAGGAATAGGTCTGTCCTCCCAACGATTTGCTTTCAGTGGATGCTTTTAATTGCTATTGTGGTGGCGAGCAACTGTTTTTACCCCCGTTTCTCTACAAAAAAACCGATATATTTTGTTTAATATGATTTAATATGATTAACAAGTACCATTTGCGATGCCTGAGCAATCAACAATTACGAAGACTTCTATGGTATTCTACGGCTACGTTCCGAAGAGTTCCCGACTAGGTCATAGAATACGATGTTCCGGCTGCTTCCTTCGACTAGCAGTGTTATGGTAGCATAGTCCGAGCTCTTATTCATGTGAGGGGAATACACATATATTATTAGGCTACTTTATCAGCTGCTTCTGACTGGGTCGTCTACACTGTGACCGTTCAGCGTCGCATCACAGTTGGCCTAATAATCACAGCCCCGAAAATGAGTGCTGAATTATCTGTGTGTTCGAAGACAAACTACAATATTGTTGTGTCGTTAATGGCATTTTTTTTGAATGATCAAAGATTCGCAACACATCATAGGAAAGTAATTGAAAGTGTATGTATTCCCCTCACCTGAACAGAATCTAGGCACACAAAAAAAAGCAAAAAAGCAAATGGCCTCAGAGCAACGCACAATGGTGAGTTTGGAAACAATGTAGACAGATAATTGCTATTTCTAACCTTGATTTTGTGGTATGTATCTGTGGTCCTTTTATCCTGCTCTATATTTCTTAATTGTTCTTTCTGTTCTGTTTCGACTTGATCTTTTTTACTTGACCGTACACTTGTAGTGTTGCACTATCTTGGCCAAGTCTCACTTGAAAAATAGATTTTTAGCTTCAATGAATAAACTAATAAATACAATGAATCCAGCTCAGGTCCTGTGAAGTCCAACATTGTTTAATAATTCATGTATTTTTTTATCAATACTCAGTTTGAGTAGTATTCAGTGGCGTCCTTCATCTGTTTATGCATTTTCAACGGCACATTGAAGAGAAGGGCACAGCCAGTGTTTGAGGGAGAGATGAAGAAGAGGTAGATGCATAGGTGTGAAAAGGTGCCGCAGAAAGAGGGAGAAAGACAGGGCAAAAGAGTAGAGCAATTGTCGGCCGACAAACCTCACATGTGTCATGGGAACGCACGCACTTTGCTTCCTGCGCATGATCGGCCATCTTGTTTCATACCGACGAGTTTGCCTCACCAATGAATCATCATCCGCTTTGATTTTTCTGGAAATTGTTGTTCTCATACTCACTTGTAAGTCACTTTGGATAATTTAGTGTCTGCGATATTACTAAATGTAATACTTAGAATCCATTAAGTAACTTAGTATCTGCTATGTGAATAAATATAATTCTTAGAATCTATTTAGTCAATTAGAATCTGCCAAGTGACTAAATGTATTCTAAGAATTACGTTTATTCTTCTGAAGTTTGGCAAATTGTATTTCCATAGCCTTGTGCCAATTCCAAGAATGTTGTGGTTGGCAGAGCCTAAACCTCTGTTAGGCACATCACGTGTCTACTGAGCCGTCCCTGGTCCTAGAAGTTCACAGTTTGCATCTCTTTCTGATTGGGAGGATGCCAGGTGGTGTTCGGGAGATCACTGGTTGTGTTGCTAATCAGGTAGCGTGCTAGCACAGACAGGAACTCAAGGCCCTGGCATGAACATAACATAAACACACATACAACAACACAAATACATGCAGGCACACACACACACATTGTGTGTGAGAGAGAGAGAGAGAGAGAGAGAGAGAGAGAGAGAGAGAGAGAGAGAGAGGGGGGAGAGAGAGAGAGAGAGGGGAGATAATCACACCTATGTACACCTCCTAGCTCCCGTCTCTTTGCAGTAGCCTTCATTATTATGATCACCACATAAATAACCCTACTCTATCTTGCTCTTTCTCTCACTGTCCAAACCCCACTCCCCCCCCCCCTCTCTCCCTCTCTCTCTCTCTCTCTCTCTCTCTCTCTCTCTCTCTCTCTCTCTCTCTCTCTCTCTCTCTCTCCATCCCCCCTGCATGCAGCGGTGTGCACACCTATAATTGGAGCCATGTCTCAAGTTAGAGTACGCCCTGAGCATTGCATCAGAACCCACACAGCACAATATTAAACATTGATCTTGTTTGGAGCTCTGCTTGCTCAGTTTTTCCCGACCACACTCACCCCACTCACCACCACCCCCCCCCCCCCCCCCCCCCCCCCCCCCAAAACCCCCCACCCTCCATCTTGTTCTGGACGGGCGTTCGTAGAGTTGTTTGTTTGAATTTATCCCATCACGTGGTTGCTTTCCCGATGCTC
>NC_079432.1:9344377-9375720 GCF_026213295.1 Gadus chalcogrammus | reverse complement strand
GGATGAGGAGGATTATTTGGTGATGGTAAAAAAAAACGATATTGTAATATACAGGATACTGGTCCTTTACGCCAAACCACTTCCACACATCCCTTGCGTGCGTGAAGATATTGATATAAGGTTACTTCACAAGTATCTCAAGTAGAATGTCTAATGTTAAGCGTGGAAGTTCAAACACGTTTGGGATCGCTTAGTACATCAAACGGCGGCAGTCTTCCGGGCCACTGGCAAAAAAAAAGAAGGGGGAAACGGGAGGGTGTTTCGGTGCGCAGGGCTGCCTATTAAATGAAGCCGCTCTGTATTTTGTACCCAGTTGCTGGTCGGGTTCCAGGAACCTTGATTGCTCCCGGGGCTCACCTCTCCGCTACAAATCACCTGGCTCACCAGAGGACGCCGGCTCCATCAGCCCGATTGCAACGGTTCTCCTCGGTGGAACCTCGGAGGTGAAATAAGTTCCCTTCTCACTGTCAGGCGTATTGATTTGCCGCAGTGTCGCGACCCTGGCCGCTGGAGGATGAAGGATCCATCCGGAAATGACCCTCGCGTCACAAACCTCCAGCCCTTCAACCCCAACCTTTCTCTGTTTCAGTCCGGGAAAAACAAACAGCGAGGGAACCAGGGGCGGGAGACGACGCTGGCTGGTTCTCAATGACGGCCGCCCTGTGTTGATTTGACTCAACAGACATCACGGTATATATACGTATTAAGAATGGATACATGTTTTCAAGTTTACATAAATATTGAGGCAATGTTTAAACATAAAGTGTGAAGTTGATAAGCCATTTAAAAATGTACCTCTTTGTGATATCACAAGTGTGAGAGTCCATCTCGATCAAGAATGAAAGGACGTTTGCCAACTGGTCGGCTGATCCTTCGCATCGTGCATATTGATGTACACGCCCACGTGCAATGCCATCTGAGTATATTTTTAAAGTGGCTTGTAATGGCTAATCAACATCATATTTAAAAGTCCCTTTGATGTGATTATGCCGTGTGATGAGCTATATTGTTTTTGATCCTTTCAACATCCCTGACTGTCACGACTTGGCCTGATCCTGACAAACCTGGGGATTGTCAACAGTAAATTTGCATGGAAATAAATGAAAACAGTGCATTTCCCCTTTGAAAATCCCTTAGAGCAACAGTCCCTGTTGCCTTAGTCTCCTAAGGAGCACCCTTTACTGTACTGTGTGTCTTCACCCCCCCGCTCCGACACTCTTCTATTCCCCATCCTCCTCCCTCTTCTCATCTACTGCCCTCTCACCCTCCCCTCTCCCCTCTACTCCATCTCCTCTCCTCCCTCTCCCCCTCCTCCCCTCCTGCTCCTCCTCCCCCTCTCCCCTTCCCCCCTCCCCTTCCACCCTCCTCCTCCTCCCCCTCTCCCAACCTCCCTCCCTCTCCCCCTCCCACCCTCCTCCCCCTCTCCCCTTCCCCCCTCCCCTTCCACCCTCCTCCTCCTCCCCTCTCCCCTCCTCCCCTCCTCCTCCTTCTGCCCCACTCCCCTCCCCTCCCCTCCTCCTCCTACTCGCTCCCTCTCTCCCTTTTCTGATGTCTGCTCCGTGTTGACTTTTGAACGGGGGAGCTTCCTGTGTAACAATATAATCCTCCGGTCATGTGATCAAAAGCAGCGCCGTTCTAATTACGACTAACGAGGCCCCCGCTCGGGAGACGTGACATCATCATCATCATCATCATCATCATCATCATCATCATCATCATCATCCTAGCTGTGTATGTTTTGGACTTGAAAGGGTTCGTAGCCGGACTAGGCTGTTAGGTCGCTGGCTAAAGACCACGAGCATAAAGGATTACATAAAGGACATGAAACAACAGTCTGCCGGAGATCACATGAATTCCGTTGCATGAACACACAAAAGACGCAGATGAACATACATCAAACGCACAGGGTATAAACAGATACTTTGGCGGGGTAGCCTGCCCGAGTACATGTGTGCATGTGAACACAGACACACACAAACATAAACACACACACACACACTCACACACACACACACACAAAGATTGGCACACACACGCACACACAAATATGTGCACACACACACACACACACAGAAAGACACACACACTCGCACAAAAACACACACAGACACACGCACACACAAACCTCATCACATGGAGGTTAGGACACAATGGACACATACCGAATTCCATTAAAACCCACACAGACACACTCACACACACCTAATTAAATCAAAGGTGGGGCAAACAATGAACACTCCAAACGTCATCAAAGAAACAAAGCAGGAATCACACACACACACACACACACACACACACACACACATACACACACACACACACACACACACACACACACACACACCAGCACACACACACACACACACACACACACATGGTTCATGCAGAGCCCAGGGCGAGCAGGAAGAGAGAGCTGGTGCTGGTGGAGGTCTGGACAGGAAGCGGTTCATCAAAGGGCTTTCTAACGTATTACCCTTCGTCCTCTCCACTCCAAACAAACAATGGACTAAAAAGAGGCACACGCTCCTGTCTGCTGTGGACGCCACAACAGAGAGAGACCCCGACCTGTAGAGGTCCAGGTCGAGACACAAAGTAACAAGTCTGAACTGAATTAAGCACTAACTCGACTCCAAGAAGTTCTCAGCCACTGATTTTGTATAGAGTTGTATTTAGTTTCAAACTTTATTTTTATCTACAGAAATTAGAGATAAATAATGAGCGACCCCATAGCTTGCTGAGGGCATGTGTGTGTGTACAGACTGTGTATATTCTCATACATACACATATATATTTATATATCTATAAACAGTGAGATGAGAGGAGCATGAGGTGGAGAGGCCTTCTCTTTAGGGGTCTGTAGAAGATTGCGCACGCACACACACACACACACACACACGCACGCGCACGCACGCACGCACACACACACACACACACACACACACACACACACACACACACACACACACACACACACACACACACACACACACACACACACACACACACACACACACACACAGCCCAGTTCATGATGTATAACTTGTTTAAATAGTGTCAATTAGGGAGAAAGATGAAGTCAGAGATGGGTGGAATACAAGACGGAGGAGAAAGCGGAGAGGGGGGAACTTGAATGGGGAGGAAGAGGGGATTAATGGAAGCCCATTAGATGCCCCTGACGTCTGCTCCAGCGGTTCTCGGCACAGTAAATATTTAACCCATGCCTGTGGTTTTAACACAGCGCAACACTTAAGATATCCGTCCATCCCAGTCCATCTTTCTTCTCCCATTAGCGTCGCTGCGGCAACAGCGCGCTCAGCCCAACGGCCCGGTCCAGACGTCCGCTTCTCTTCTTCTCCCCCAGCTCCATCCGAGCCCACCAGGGGGAGCCCCCCGCCCCCTGGCAGCACGTCCCGGGTCAGGGCTCGGGTCTCCTCCCCCCTCGGCCGCTCGTCTGTTAGAACACCCATCAAAGCGAGGCCCGCCAGAAGGCATCCGTACCCAGACCCACTCGGTGGAGCGTGGAGCCCCAGTGGATCTCCTCTGAGCTCCCCCCCCCCCCCCCCGGGGACACAGGCATCCCAGATATCCTGCGGAGGGAACTCGTTTTGTCTGTTTGTGTCTGCCGGTCTCACCCTCTCTCGCACATTGCCCCTATAGCTCGTGGCCATGGTGGAGCATAGGGGGGGAAGAAAGTGCACTTACTGACAGGTTGAGAGCCGCTGTCTGGATCTTTTTTCCACGGCAGACAGTGGTAAAGTGGTGCAGAAGGGGTCTACTCCACTTAACCGCTGTCGGGTGCCATGCTGCACCAAATGGGGGTCAAATCTCAGCATACTGTTGACCATCAGTCCTGAATAAGATCCAAAGGCACCACCATCGACAATAGCTCCAGGCACATTGCGTCTCCTGGTCCCCGGTTTGGACCATCGGGCGGAACACAGCCTCCTCTCACTTTGGAGTGGGGTTTACCAAGGGGGCTGATGGCATGACCCCCCCTCCCCAGAAGAGAATCCTCGTTCTTGATGTCCCGTTCTCTGAAGGTACTCCATAGGTCCACGTGAGGCCCAGGACCGTCCAACGCTCTCGTCTCTGGACATTCCGTTGTGGGGTTTTGCTCGTCACCTTGCCGACCTCTGCAGGAAGAGTTGGGGCCCGGCCTCAGGCGTCTCTGCCTGTTGTTATAAGGACACGTCCCCCGAGTCGAGGAGCGCCTTGAAGGGCATCGCTCACCTTCTGTTTCCCTAACTTTTCTCTTCACCTTGACTATGCATACATCCTTTTGGAAATGAGCACGATAAATTGCTATATTTTTTTGACCTTGGTGTATGAATGATTAAGTAGAGGCAGAATACTATCGTGGAAGTCACAAGTCAAAGTGTGGCTGTGGGTACAGATAACCGGCAGAGAAAAATCAACAGTGACCCAAATCTGGTTCGTCGGTTGCAGTGATTTCGAGAAATACATTTTGATGAATTATGAATCAGCTTAGCTCGTGGGCTTACTTAAAATAAAAACACCACAACAACACACCACTCTCGATTCATCATTAATTCATCGCACCTCTTGATGTCGTAGGAACAATTTGGTGGTTGGTGGAGGAGCTCGGAAAGTTTCCAAATATGGGAAAGATCGAACATTGTTCAGGTCAGTCGACAATGCTCCCCCCGGCTGCACCCTATCCCATATGAGTTGAAGGGTGGTGGTGGGGGGGTGGTGGGGGGGGGAGGGGGGAGGGAGGGGGGTTGGTGGTTGTGAAAGTCAAGGTCAAGTTCGAGGGGGGCTTAAGTGAGTGAAAAAAAACTAACTTTTCTTGCGGTATTGTAAACCGAAAAGCAGTTTGTGTTCTCAAGGTAAACGGGGGGGACCCAAACAAGGCCCAGGGGGGCTCTTGGCAACCAGGAAGTGGGGAGGGGGGGGGGGGGGGGTCGGGGCGGTAGTGGAGGCGGGGCTGGGGGGTCTAGATGTGTATCGCTGCGAGATGTCAACGGCCGGTGTTATGTTTGAAACAGAAGTCACGCGGGTGTGTTTTCAGTTTAGCGCGCCGCGACCCACGCAGTCGTGTTCACACACACACACACACACACACATACACACACACATACACACACACACACACACACACACACACACACACACACACACACACACACACACACACACACACACACACACACACACACACACATAACTCTCTAATTTCTCCCCTGCCCCCTTACATCCAAACTACACCCACCCGCCTCTTCTCCCCCACCAGCGCCACCGCCCCCAGCTCCTACACCCCAGGCTGGGTACACACTCCTGACACACACAAACCCCTCCCCCCCATCTCCGGGGTGTTTGAGCAAGGCTGAGCGGGCCGTGAGCAAACAACGCTCCGATTCATCAGCCTCAAGTCAGGCTTCATTTCCCCGCCGCACGCTGAGCCTTCGCACACGTCACACACACACTGAGTGATACCTACTTTTTTATCTTTTACCCATAAGCCCCTTGTGTCTTCAATTACCCACTCTCCACACTTCCCTCTGTCCATTCATGACTCCGTCATCATCATCATCTTCTTTGTTCTGTCATCTTTTTTTTTCTCGTTTGCGCTCCTTCGACTTTCTGCGCTCTGGCGGATATTTCTGCCCGTTACGTGAGGAATGCTGATTTATCATACGCTCCTTGGCGCATCAATCCTCCACCAGGTCCATAATGGGGTTGCTCTCTCGCAGGAGCTCGGCTATACTTGCCTCTCCCTCTCTGCCTCGTGTTTCCTGATCCCTCTCGTTCAAGAGCTAATCCTTCCAGCTCACCTCTTCAACCTAACAGTGCATTGTGTCATGATCGATCCTCTGCCTTTCACTAGCACATTCTCTCTCTCTCCTCCCCCTTTCTCTCTCTCTCTCTCTCTCTCTCCTTCACCCTTTTCTATGTCTCTCGCAGTCTCGCTCTCTCTGTTTCGGTCATTATATCATTTATCTATCTGTCTCTCCGTTTTACCCTATATGCCTCTTTCCATCTCTCTTTCAAGGTTTTTCCCTCTTTCTCTCTATCTCTCTCCCTCTCTCTTTCAGCCTATATTCCTCTCGCTAGCTCTCTGTCACTGTCTCACTGTATGCATCCTCCCTCTGTCATTTTGTCTCCCTCACTTTATAGCTCCCTCTCTTCGTCCATCTCTCCGTCTAGCTTTCACACCGTCTCAATCTTTTGTCTCTCTCTATAACTCTCATATCTGTCTCTTGCTCCCTCTATCCATTTATCACTCTCTCTCTCTCTCTCTCTCTCTCTCTCTCTCTCTCTCTCTCTCTCTCTCTCTCTCTCTCTCTCTCTCTCTCTCGCGCTCTCTCTCTCGCTCTCTCTCTCCCCCCATCTCTCTGTATATGTGGGTGAGATTCCTCATTCTGCCAAACTCTAAATCCATCCTCTCTCCATCCATCTCCAATGCCTGCTAGCTCTCACAGGTCTTTTTTATTCATTTCACTCCATCTCCTCATCCTTTTCTCTATCCCCACTCTGGCTCCCCTCGGCTCTCTTTCTCTCTCCCTCCAGGCCAGGCTCCCCCTCTCTCTCTCCCCCCCTCAAGGCCACTCTCTATCACCGACCCACTCTCTCTCTTCAGCCATCCCTCTCCCCCTCACCCTTCCCCACCCCCTCCCCCCCTCCCTCCCTCTCCCCCTCTCGCTCCACACAGACACTGTGTTTGCTCGGGGTTTAGATTGGGCTTTGTGCCGTAGAGGAAGGAAGGAACTAATCACACTCTTATTTGTCGTTCGCCTTCTGTGTGTGTGTGTGTGTGTGTGTGTGTGTGTGTGTGTGTGTGTGTGTGTGTGTGTGTGTGTGTGTGTGTGTGTGTGTGTGTGTGTGTGTGTGTGTGTGTGTGTTTAAACGTGTGTGTGACACACAGACTCACACACACAGACCAGACGCAACCTGACACGTTGTTGGACTCCGGGAGTCGGTGTGGACATGCCCTCACCCCTGCCCTGCATGCGCGTGTCTATTGAGTGTGCATGTGTTGAGCGTCTGTGTGTGTGTGCAGTGTGTGCGGCTGTGTGTATGGGTGTGCGTGTGTCCCTCTGTGCACACTTATAAGCCCTGTCGTTAAATCCACAATTTGTCACCTCGTTGCTGCGGGTTGGGCTGCACTCTCTGGTGCCCAGACCCAGGGGCCCGGGGCCGGTAACCAGGGACCCAGGTGCTGGTCTCTCAGCGGGGGGCCCAGAGGGTGGTACCCAGGGGCCTCACACTAGCGGTTGCCCGCTTGCCCGGGGCAAGTAAAAAAAATGTTTGGGCAAGTTGAGATTTTTTCTGGTTGCCCAAACGGGTAAGTGGATTTTGGGTGGATGTTAATATAAAGGCTATTTATTCAAATGTTTTTAGAAACTGCAGAACAACCTTTTGTTTCGCAAAATCACACAAAATAGAAGTATTTGCAATTGATCAGCGCGCTGTCTTCTCTTCTCTCGGAAAGCGAGTTAAGGGGTAAGACTGTTGTTTTTTATTGGTCGTCATGAAAAAAACAAAAGGGGTAACACTGTCGATATTTATCAAATAAAACATAGGGGGCAACACTGTTGTTTTTCTTTGGTCGTCATGAAAAAAACCACAAGGGGTAACACTGTCGTTTTAATCAAATGAAACATGAGGGGTAACACTGTCGTTTTTATCAAATGAAAAATAAGGGGTAACACAGTCGTTTTTTATCGGTCGTCATGAAAAAAACATTAGGGGTAACGCTGTCGATATTTATCAGTTAAAACATAGGGGGTAAAACTGTCGTTTTTATCAAATGAAACATAAGGGGTAACACTGTCGTTTTTTATCGGTCGTTATGAAAAAAACATTAGGGGTAACACTGTTGTTTTTTATTGGTCGTCATGAAAAAAAACATAAGGGGTAACACTGTTGTTTTTTATTGGTCGTCATGAAAAAAAACATAAGGGGTAACACTGTCGATATTTATCAATTAAAACATAGGGGGTAACACTGTCGTTTTTAAGAAAATGAAACATGAGGGGTGACACTGTCGATTTTCTTTGGTCGTCATGAAAAAAAACCTAAGGGGTAACACTGTTGTTTTTGTTTGGTCATCATGAAAAAAACATAAGGGGTAACACTGTTGTTTTTTATTGGTCGTCATGAAAAAGAACATAAGGGGTAACACTGTTGTCTTTGTGAAATAAAATATAAGGGGTAATGTCATATATAACCTAAGAAATATGTATCTTACAAATCTCAGTGGGAATTGGAGAGAGCTGTGAGCTAACCCCCTGGAGTCCGGGGTTCAAGTCCGGTTGATGTCTTCTGTTGCAAGACTCTTATCTCTATTTCATGTGGATTGTAAAGTCAAGTATAACCTTTGTGATGACTATATCCGGTGTCTCGATGGTGCATTGTTAAGTTCAGAGTTTAACACTCTAAACAGCTCATATTCGGATCACCGCAAAAACGTCGACAGGTGTGGCACTGTTGTTATTCATTGGTCAACATGGAAAAAACATGCAGGGTAAATGTCGTTTTTTATCAGCCGTCATGAAATAAATATAAGGTCGATATTTATCAAATAAAACATAGGGGGTGACACTGTTGTTTTTTATTGGTCGTCATGAAAAAAAAAAATAAGGGGTAACGCTGTTGTTTTTTATTGGTCGTCATGAAAAAAAACATAAGGGGTAAAACTGTTGTTTTTTATTGGTCGTCAAGAAAAAAAACATAAGGGGTAACACTGTTGTTTTTTATTGGTCGTCATGAAAAAACATAAGGGGTAACACTGTTGTTTTTTATTGGTCGTCATGAAAAAAAAAACATAAGGGGTAACACTGTTGTTTTTTATTGGTCGTCATTAAAAAAACATAAGGGATAACACTGTTGTTTTTTATTGGTCGTCATGAAAAAAAACATAATGGGTACCACTGTTGTTTTTTATTGGTCGTCATGAAAAAAAACATTGAGGGTAACACTGTTGTCTTTGTCAAATAAAATATAAGGGGTATTGTCATATATAACCTCAGACATATTTACAATATAATTCTCAGTGGGTAGTGGAGAGAGCTGTGAGCTATCCCCCTGGAGACCGGGGTTCAAGTCCGGTTGATGTCTGCTGTTGGAAGACTCTTATCTTTATTTCATGTGAATTATAAAGTCAAGTATAACCTTTGTGAAGATTTTATCCGGTGTCTCGATGGTGCATTGTTAAGTTCGGAGGTAAACACTCTAAACAGCTCATGTTCGGATCCCCGCAAAAACGATGACAGGGGTGTCACTGTTTTTATTTATTGGTCAACATGGAAAAAACATGAGGGGTAACTTTGTCGTTTTTTATCGGCCGTCATGAAAAAAAACACAAGGGGTAACACTGTTGTTTTTATCAAATGAAACATGAGGGGTGACACTGTTGTTTTTTATTGGTCGTCATGAAAAAAAACATAAAGGGTAACACTGTGTTCTTTGTCAAATGAAATATAAGGGGTAACACTGTCGTTTTTTATTGGTCATCATGAAAAAAAACATAAGGGGTAACACTGTTGTTCTTTATTGGTCGTCATGAAAAAAAACATAAGGGGTAACGCTGTTGTTTTTTATTGGTCGTCATGATAAAAAACATAAGGGGTAACACTGTTGTTTTTTATTGGTCGTCATGAAAAAAAACATAAGGGGTAACACTGTTGTTTTTTATTGGTCGTCATGAAAAAAAAAACATAAGGGGTAACACTGTTGTTTTTTATTGGTCGTCATTAAAAAAACATAAGGGATAACACTGTTGTTTTTTATTGGTCGTCATGAAAAAAAACATAAGGGGTAACACTGTTGTTTTTTATTGGTCGTCATGAAAAAAAACATTAAGGGTAACACTGTTGTCTTTGTCAAATAAAATATAAGGGGTATTGTCATATTTAACCTCAGACATATTTGAAATATAAATCTCAGTGGGAAGTGGAGAGAGCTGTGAGCTAACCCCCTGGAGACCGGGGTTCAAGTCCGGTTGAGGTCATCTGTTGGAAGACTCTTATCTCTATTTCATGTGAATTATAAAGTCAAGTATAACCTTTGTGAAGATTTTAACAGGTGTCTTGATGGTGCATTGTTAAGTTCGGAGGTTAACACTCTAAACAGCTTATGTTCGGATCACCGAAAAAACGTCGACAGGGGTGGCACTGTTTTTATTTATTGGTCAACATGGAAAAAACATGAGGGGTAACTCTGTCGTTTTTTATCGGCCGTCATGAAAAAAAACACAAGGGGTAACACTGTTGTTTTTATCAAATGAAACATGAGGGGTAACACTGTCGTTTTTATCAAATGAAACATAAGGGGTAACACTGTCGTTTTTTATCGGTCGTCATGAAAAAAACATAAGGGGTAACACTGTAGATATTTATCAATTAAAACATAGGGGGTAACACTGTCGTTTTTATCAAATGAAACATGAGGGGTGACACTGTTGTTTTTTATTGGTCGTCATGAAAAAAAACATAAGGGGTACCACTGTTGTTTTTTATTGGTCGTCATGAAAAAAAACATAAAGGGTAACACTGTGTTCTTTGTCAAATAAAATGAGGGGTAAATCTGTCGTTTTTTATCGGCCGTCATGAAAAAAAACACAAGGGGTAACACTGTTGTTTTTATCAAATGAAACATGAGGGGTGACACTGTTGTTTTTTATTGGTCGTCATGAAAAAAAACATAAAGGGTAACACTGTGTTCTTTGTCAAATGAAATATAAGGGGTAACACTGTCGTTTTTTATTGGTCATCATGAAAAAAAACATAAGGGGTACCACTGTTGTTTTTTATTGGTCGTCATGAAAAAAAAACATAAAGGGTAACACTGTGTTCTTCGTCAAATAAAATATAAGGGGTAACACTGTCGTTTTTTATTGGTCATCATGAAAAAAAACATAAGGGGTAACACAGTCGATATTTATCAATTAAAACATAGGGGGTAACACTGTCGTTTTTATCAAATGAAACATGAGGGGTGACACTGTTGTATTTTATTGGTCGTCATGAAAAAAAACATAAGGGGTAACACTGTTGTTTTTTATTGGTCGTCATGAAAAAAAACATAAGGGGTAACACTGTTGTTTTTTATTGGTCGTCATTAAAAAAAACATAAGGGATAACACTGTTGTTTTTTATTGGTCGTCATGAAAAAAACATAATGGGTACCACTGTTGTTTTTTATTGGTCGTCATGAAAAAAAACATAAGGGGTAACACTGTTGTTTTTATTGGTCGTCATGAAAAAAAAAATAAGGGGTAACACTGTTGTTTTTTATTGGTCGTCATTAAAAAAAACATAAGGGGTACCACTGTTGTTTTTTATTGGTCGTCATGAAAAAAAACATAAAGGGTAACACTGTGTTCTTTGTCAAATAAAATGAGGGGTAAATCTGTCGTTTTTTATCGGCCGTCATGAAAAAAAACACAAGGGGTAACACTGTTGTTTTTATCAAATGAAACATGAGGGGTGACACTGTTGTTTTTTATTGGTCGTCATGAAAAAAAACATAAAGGGTAACACTGTGTTCTTTGTCAAATGAAATATAAGGGGTAACACTGTCGTTTTTTATTGGTCATCATGAAAAAAAACATAAGGGGTACCACTGTTGTTTTTTATTGGTCGTCATGAAAAAAAACATAAAGGGTAACACTGTGTTCTTCGTCAAATAAAATATAAGGGGTAACACTGTCGTTTTTTATTGGTCATCATGAAAAAAAACATAAGGGGTAACACAGTCGATATTTATCAATTAAAACATAGGGGGTAACACTGTCGTTTTTATCAAATGAAACATGAGGGGTGACACTGTTGTATTTTATTGGTCGTCATGAAAAAAAACATAAGGGGTAACACTGTTGTTTTTTATTGGTCGTCATGAAAAAAAACATAAGGGGTAACACTGTTGTTTTTTATTGGTCGTCATTAAAAAAAAACATAAGGGATAACACTGTTGTTTTTTATTGGTCGTCATGAAAAAAACATAATGGGTACCACTGTTGTTTTTTATTGGTCGTCATGAAAAAAAACATAAGGGGTAACACTGTTGTTTTTTATTGGTCGTCATGAAAAAAAAAACTTAAGGGGTAACACTGTTGTTTTTTATTGGTCGTCATTAAAAAAAACATAAGGGGTGACACTGTTGTTTTTTATTGGTCGTCATGAAAAAAAAAACTTAAGGGGTAACACTGTTGTTTTTTATTGGTCGTCATTAAAAAAAACATAAGGGATAACACTGTTGTTTTTTATTGGTCGTCATGAAAAAAACATAATGGGTACCACTGTTGTTTTTTATTGGTCGTCATGAAAAAAAACATAAGGGGTAACACTGTTGTTTTTTATTGGTCGTCATGAAAAAAAACATAAGGGGTAACACTGTTGTTTTTTATTGGTCGTCATGAAAAAAAAAACATAAGGGGTAACACTGTTGTTTTTTATTGGTCGTCATGAAAAAAAACATTAAGGGTAACACTGTTGTCTTTGTCAAATAAAATATAAGGGGTATTGTCATATATAACCTCAGACATATTTAAAATATAATTCTCAGTGGGTAGTGGAGAGAGCTGTGAGCTATCCCCCTGGAGACCGGGGTTCAAGTCCGGTTGATGTCTGCTGTTGGAAGACTCATATCTTTATTTCATGTGAATTATAAAGTCAAGTATAACCTTTGTGAAGATTTTATCCGGCGTCTCGATGGTGCATTGTTAAGTTCGGAGGTTAACACTCTAAACAGCTCATGTTCGGATCCCCGTAAAAACGTTGACAGGGGTGGCACTGTTTTTATTTATTGGTCAACATGGAAAAAACATGAGGGGTAACTCTGTCGTTTTTTATCGGCCGTCATGAAAAAAAACACAAGGGGTAACACTGTTGTTTTTATCAAATGAAACATGAGGGGTGACACTGTTGTTTTTTATTCGTCGTCATGAAAAAAAACATTAAGGGTAACACTGTGTTCTTTGTCAAATGAAATATAAGGGGTAACACTTTCGTTTTTTATTGGTCATCATGAAAAAAAACATAAGGGGTACCACTGTTGTTTTTTATTGGTCGTCATGAAAAAAAACATAAAGGGTAACACTGTGTACTTTGTCAAATAAAATAAAAGGGGTAACACTGTCGTTTTTTATTGGTCATCATGAAAAAAAACATAAGGGGTAACACAGTCGATATTTATCAATTAAAACATAGGGGGTAACACTGTCGTTTTTATCAAATGAAACATGAGGGGTGACACTGTTGTTTTTTATTGGTCGTCATGAAAAAAAACATAAGGGGTAACACTGTTGTTTTTTATTGGTCGTCATGAAAAAAAACATAAGGGGTAACACTGTTGTTTTTTATTGGTCGTCATTAAAAAAAACATAAGGGATAACATTGTTGTTTTTTATTGGTCGTCATGAAAAAAACATAATGGGTACCACAGTTGTTTTTTATTGGTCGTCATGAAAAAAAACATAAGGGGTAACACTGTTGTTTTTTATTGGTCGTCATGAAAAAAAAAACATAAGGGGTAACACTGTTGTTTTTTATTGGTCGTCATTAAAAAAAACATAAGGGATAACACTGTTGTTTTTTATTGGTCGTCATGAAAAAAAACATAATGGGTACCACTGTTGTTTTTTATTGGTCGTCATGAAAAAAAACATTCAGGGTACCACTGTTGTTTTTTATTGGTCGTCATGAAAAAAAACATAAGGGGTAACACTGTTGTTTTTTATTGGTCGTCATGAAAAAAAACATAAGGGGTAACACTGTTGTTTTTTATTGGTCGTCATGAAAAAAAAAACATAAGGGGTAACACTGTTGTTTTTTATTGGTCGTCATTAAAAAAAACATAAGGGATTACACTGTTGTTTTTTATTGGTCGTCATGAAAAAAAACATAAGGGGTAACACTGTTGTTTTTTATTGGTCGTCATTAAAAAAACATAAGGGGTAACACTGTTGTTTTTTATTGGTCGTCATGAAAAAAACATAATGGGTACCACTGTTGTTTTTTATTGGTCGTCATGAAAAAAAACATAAGGGGTAACACTGTTGTTTTTTATTGGTCGTCATGAAAAAAAAACATAAGGGGTAACACTGTTGTTTTTTATTGGTCGTCATTAAAAAAAACATAAGGGATAACACTGTTGTTTTTATTGGTCGTCATGAAAAAAAACATAATGGGTACCACTGTTGTTTTTTATTGGTCGTCATGAAAAAAAAAATTCAGGGTACCACTGTTGTTTTTTATTGGTCGTCATGAAAAAAAACATAAGGGGTAACACTGTTGTTTTTTATTGGTCGTCATGAAAAAAAACATAAGGGGTAACACTGTTGTTTTTTATTGGTCGTCATGAAAAAAAAAACATAAGGGGTAACACTGTTGTTTTTTATTGGTCGTCATTAAAAAAAACATAAGGGATAACACTGTTGTTTTTTATTGGTCGTCATGAAAAAAACCATAATGGGTACCACTGTTGTTTTTTATTTGTCGTCATGAAAAAAAACATTAAGGGTAACACTGTTGTCTTTTGTCAAATAAAATATAAGGGGTATTGTCATATATAACCTCAGACATATTTTCAATATAAATCTCAGTGGGAAGTGGAGAGAGCTGTGAGCTATCCCCCTGGAGACCGGGGTTCAAGTCTGGTTGATGTCTTCTGTTGGAAGACTCTTATCTCTATTTCATGTGAATTATAAAGTCAAGTATAACCTTTGTGAAGATTTTATCCGGTGTCTCGATGGTGCATTGTTAAGTTCGGAGGTTAACACTCGGAGGTTAACACTCAGCTCATGTTCGGATCCCTGCAAAAACGTCGACAGGGGTGGCACTGTCTTTATTTATTGGTCAACATGGAAAAAACATGAGGGGTAACTCTGTCGTTTTTTATCGGCCGTCATGAAAAAAAACACAAGGGGTAACACTGTCGTTTTTATCAAATGAAACAGAAGGGGTAACAATGTCGTTTTTTATCGGTCGTCATGAAAAAAACATAAGGGGTAACACTGGAGATATTTCTCAATTAAAACATAAAGGGTAACACTGTGTTCTTTGTCAAATAAAATATAAGGGGTAACACTGTCGTTTTTTATTGGTCATCATGAAAAAAGACATAAGGGGTAACACAGTCGATATTTATCAATTAAAACATAGGGGGTAACACTGTCGTTTTTATCAAATGAAACATGAGGGTTGACACTGTTGTTTTTCTTTGGTCGTCATGAAAAGAAACATCGGGGGTAACACTGTTGTTTTTTATTGGTCGTCATGAAAAAAACAACAACATTGTTACCCCTTATGTTTTTTTTTTCATTACGACCAATAAAAAACAACAGTGTTACCCCTTATGTTTTTTTTTTTTCTATTGGTCGTCATTAAAAAAAACATAAGGGATAACACTGTCGTTTATAATTGGTCGCCATGAAAAAAAACATAAGGGGTACCACTGTTGTTTTTTATTGGTCATCATGAAAAAAAACATAAGGGGTAACACAGTCGATATTTATCAATTAAAAAATAGCACTGTCGTTTTTATCAAATGAAACATGAGGGGTGACACTGTCGTTTTTCTTTGGACGTCATGAAAAAAAACATAAGGGGTAACACTGTTGTTTTTTATTGGTCGTCATGACAAAAAACATAAGGGGTAACACTGTTGTTTTTTATTGGTCGTCATGAAAGAAAACATAAGGGGTAACACTGTTGTCTTTGTCAATTTAAATAGAAGGGGTAACATATTTAAAAAAAAGAAAAAAATTGTCCTTGTCAAATAAAATATTTTCATCAGTCATCATGGCAGAAAAATGTAAGGGGTAACGCTGTCAATATTCATCAATTAAAACATAGGGGGTGACACTGTTGTTTTTCTTTGGTCGTCATGAAAAAGAACACAAGGGGTAACACTGTCGTTTTTATCAAATGAAACATGAGGGGTGACACTGTCGTTTTTTATTGGTCGTCATGAAAAAAAATATAAGGGGTACCACTGTTGTTTTTTATTGGTCATCATGAAAAAAAACATAAGGGGTAACAAAGTCGATATTTATCAATTAAAACATAGCACTGTCGTTTTTATCAAATGAAACATAAGGGGTAACACTGTTGTTTTTTATTGGTCGTCATGAAAAAAAACATAAGGGGTAACACTGTTGTTTTTTATTGGTCGTCATGAAAAAAAACATAAGGGGTAACACTGTTGTTTTTTATTGGTCGTCATTAAAAAAAACATAATGGGTAACACTGTTGTTTTTTCATTGGTCGTCTTGAATAAAAACATAAGGGGTAACACTGTTGTTTTTTATTGGTCGTCATGAAAAAAAACATAAGGGGTAACACTGTTGTTTTTTATTGGTCGTCATGAAAAAAAACATAAGGGGTAACACTGTTGTCTTTGTCAATTAAAATATAAGGGGTAACATATTTAAAAAAAAGAAAAAAATTGTCCTTGTCAAATAAAATATTTTCATCAGTCATCATGGCAAAAAAACATAAGGGGTAACACTGTCGTTTTTATCAAATGAAACGTAAAGGGTAACACTGGCATCGTTTTTTATCTGTCGTCATGAAAAACCCATAAGGGGTAACACTGTCGAAATGTATCGAATAAAACATAGGGGGTAATGGTAATTAAACATTAAAACACCTGCGGTTTATAGTCCAGTGCGGCTTATATATGTACACATAATTCAATTTATCTGCTGCGGCTTATACTCCGGTGCGCCTTATAGTGCGGAAAATACAGTATATATTACATGAAAGCTGAGCCTCCACTTATTCCAACAGTCCAAACCATATCATTCCGTACTAAAAATCGCAAATAACAACTTGAAACGTCTCCTTTTCTTTTAACAACCAAAAATGAAGTATTACCTTTGTGATTTTTGTCCACAAAGTTGATTCTGATCGAATAAAACCACCATAAACAGTTTATCCAGTGTCTGGGCCAAATTTTGCAAATAAACATGGTCTTTTCAATCAATGAATAAGAGAAGGTTTCTTAGGAAATAGGTAAATTGCCTTCAATCCGAAAACATATTCTTCAGCGCAATTTAGTTGCCATATATTTATTTGCGAGTGTTTGGGTTGTATTGGTGCATTCGATTATATTTGCCCTGAACTTTAAATTGAGGTGTCAAGTGTCAAAATTGTAAGATATCTACCTTTATTTGTGTCTCATAGTAAGACAGCGCTCCCAACTGATGACGACCAACTGATAATTATTTCAGGTGGAAATGTTATCTTCCACTTATGCTGTGTTCCATGGCTTTATTCACTTTAACCAAGTATTATCCCCATTGAATATTTCACTTGCACAACAATCTTGCTTTTGGCACAAAGATGACATTATCGCCCTTGCAGTTGTGGAGATTTACTCTATTTACTTTGGGTATGTTCTTTACTGAAAAAAACTTTTCCCCTGATATTGAAAATGGCATAGAATATCGATATTTTTCCAGGTATAGTGTCAAAGTTAGAAAATCCAGTGTCGTGACTGACAACACTACTAGAAACGCGATTGTGATTATTCAGTTAGAGCTACAAGAAACTTGAAAGTTAAAAAAAGACATATCTTTGCTACTACCTCTGACATTTAGTTAAGTACATTTGCATGAAATCATGCAGGTCTACACATATCTTGGCGATAGCTTTAATAGGTTGCAACGGTGGACTGAAATCACTTCATGGCACGATGTGACCACTCGATAAATAAGTAAACAAAGAGAGGTTTGTTATTTTTTAAACACAACCTGTGTGGAAGCTAACATTCAGCTTCAGTCTGAGCTAGGATGATTTTTCTGAGCCCCCCCCAAAACCAGGCCGGGTGCCTGGCAAAAAGAGGTTCACGAATCTGATTATAATTTGGGCAAGTGAACATTACATTCGGGCAAGTTAAACCTGACCTGTACTTGCCCGATGGGCAAGTGCTTTTGAAACCTTAGTGTCAACCCTAGGCCTGGGTTGGTTCCCAGGGACCAAGGGGCTGGTTCTGGTTTGCAGGGCAGATGTCTGGGAATGGGGTCTGTGTGTGTTGTTCCTCATCAGCTCAGACGCTCATTTGACTAATTCTGTTTCCTGTGCTGTCGGCAGCCTATTGGAGCCACTACTGCGACGCCAGCCAGCTGGGCGTGCACGGAGGCTGGGAGTGCATGGAGGCTGGTAGTGCACGGAGGCTGGGCATGCACGGAGGCTGGTTGTGCACTGAGACTGGTTGTGCATGGAGACTGGGCGTGCATGGCCTATGCCAAGTGAGTTGAATCTGCCTGTGAGTACAGATGTGTTAGGGTGTGTGTGTGGGTGTGTGTCTGTTTATTATGGCTGTACAATGATTGTGGCTGTGCAAATGCACAGAAGTGTGTGGCATGTGTGTGGGTGTGCCTGTTTTTTATTCTATTGGGAATGCAGATGTGCAGGTGCATGGAAGGCCCAGTGGTTTTCCGAGCAATTATAGGTTCAAACGTGCCGGAACATCATGGAGATTCTCACACACACACACACACACACACACGCACACACACACACACACACACGCACACACACAGGCACACACACACACACACACACACACACACACTCACACTAATAACCTCTCACCGACTCCCCCGCCTCCTCATCCAATCAGTTGCGTGATTAGTCTCTGTGCACGTCTTCCTCGCTACTCTCCTGCTCCATAATTCATGCACGTCGCAGATGGGATTTGGTCCCCAATCAAATTCCACTCCAGCCCCTACTCAGATTTCGACAAGCTGGGTCTTTACGCGAACACACACTAACACACACACAAACAAACACACAGACACACACACACACACACACACATAGACTAACACACACACAGACACACACACACACAGTCTAACATACAGAAAAAGACACAGATACACACAAACACACACCAGTAGCCAGGTGCCACTTGAACCTTGAGTGCCGGGCCTGCTCAAGGTCAGGTCACTGTTTACTCTTTAGTGACTCGATCACATGCTTTTATCCAACGTGACTTCCAGAGAGCCTGATCATTTCACGTCAAAGCAAGTCAGCGCCGCAGGGCACCTTGACACAGGTGAGGCCACGTACCTGTGGGGATCAACCCCAGTAGCTTTAGGTTTTGGAGCCAAACACCCTAGCCACTAGTCTACAACTCTCCTGCAAACAAGTGTATCCCATGTGTTTCGAAGCAATCTCCAGACTCAAGTCTTTGATTCATAACAGTGTACATGTAGGGAGAGGGGGAAGGAACAGATCCACCGTGGCAGCCTTAATAATAAATAACTCCTTTTGTTGTCTGTTGTTTGTAAACCGCTCGGAGCGGGACAACATGACGAGCCATTCGACAGACAGCCCTGGGGTCCCATAGGTGTTGTCTGAACTTGTGTTGACACAGTAAATCGTCTGCTTGGGGAAAAAAAGGGCCCTCGGAAAAAACGATTCTCTGAGAGCCATTTTGTTTCTTCCGGCTTGTTCTTCCAATCAGGCTCCCTGGTGGTCGTGTGACCCTGAGACATCCAAGACAAGGTCAGTGTCTGGCATGTGATGGATGTGCTGAATGGTTCAAATGATGGGCTATGGAAGGGACGCGCATCGTAACAAAAACTAGTTTGATAGGCGAGATGTATCACATTTTTTAGATGAACTTGATTTACTTGATGAACGAGATGTTTTGATGAACTTTGGCCTTTTGTTCGTGAGAGTGGATCAGATGGAGTGGTGCCAAAGCGACTGGGAAAAGAAACCTGCTTTGATGAAAAACATGATGCTTTTACTTTCATGGCACCAAAGTAGAAAGATAAAAGGCCTCAAACACATTTTTTTCCCCGACCTTACACCATCTCCACGGTCATGGTCACTCAGTTATATTCTAGAAACTTGAAAATCTGTCTTATATAAGGACATGTTAGGCATAATCAGTCTGTATAAATTATAAAATTGTCCAAGACCACTTTAATATAGATAAACAAAAAGCTAGACTTTTAGTGTAGAAACATTAACAAGGCATGCAAGAAAATTCTATATAAATTCTTCTATTCTATTATATAATTTTCTATTGGGAAGGAGAAGTAGCGCACCATGCATGGCTCGTCTACAGTACAACTAAGAGCAGGAGAGTCTTCAATTGCACTGAACATCGTGTATTTCCTGCCAGCCCGGGTTCCTCCTTCTCTTTTTTTCTCTGTCAATGATTGGGTTTGTGGTTTTGGTCGTTTGTTGGGAGTGTGCCCGAGGCCCAGAATCTGTGCCCTGCCTCTCATAAACACTGACCGCTTAGGCCTGGATGGGATGAAGCGTTGCCGCGGCGACGTCCAGCATTGTTTCTAACGGGAGCAGTAACCCACCAGACGTACTGGAGGATGCAACAGGCGACAGCGACACACACACATAAACACCAGGACACAGCTGTTATTATGCAAACACACACGCACACACACACACACACATCAACATCACACAGCGATTATCATTCACACACACACACATAAAAACTTAAGTGCAACTATAATCATAAACTCGTGCAAACACAGACACAGACACAACAACACACAGACACACAGATACAGTCATGCATGAACACACACAGACACATAGACACACATACACACACAACATTTGCCCAAATACGCATACACACAATTTGCACACTGACATAAACACACTCAGAAACATACACAAACCAACCTACAGATGCACATATACAAACACACATGCACAAACTCACGCGTATTTATAATACAAATACCCACACTCAAGCACACACACACATGAACACACAAACAAAAACACGCAAGCAAATGTATTTGATTTATTATAGTCAGAGTTAACGGAAACACAGAAGTACTTACAGGGAAGTAAAATCCTCTTTATACAAACACACAAAATCAAACACACACACACACACACACACACACACACACACACACACACACACACACACACACACACACACACACACACACACACACACACACACACACACACACACACACACACGTTCCCACAGTACAAATAACCTATAACTTTTCTTAAATCCTACTATTTAACGTACCTCTTTACGATACAGTATTACTTTTATAGTGTTACCTAAACATGAAGCAGCAATTAATTGACAATCAGTAACTAAGCAATTACGGATGGATGCTGTTTTAAAAACCCTTGCTTTTAGTTTTTCCATCATTGGCTGCATTTCTGACTTTCCCGCTTGTCCAATTCTTTAGAAAAGTTTAATAATCAAAATAAATTAAATTGTCATTTCAACCATTTGGAAAAAGATTGTCACACATGCACACTAGAAACACACACGTACACACACATACACACACACACACACGCACACACGCGCACACACACACACACACACACACACACACAAACGCGCACACAGCACTGCTACATCAATGACTTGTTTGAGTCCATGGAAAGAGCAGCATCATTACGTTGGTCCTCTTATGAATGAGGACAGGCTTGGCTCTTAGAGAGCACAGAGTGGCCACAGGGACCTGTAGCAGGCCTGGCGACAGGACCAAAAACACACGACGAACTTCAACTTTAATAGCTGAAGAAATCTCTGCTGTGGCTACCGCAAGGCATGGATTAGATTCGACAATCACTGTACAGACGTTACCACCTGCACATTAAGGCGCCAATTATGTCGCCTAATGAGCACTGAATAAAAAACAAAATAGCCTCCGTGTTCAAACAAACGGCAAGGTTGGTCAAATTTGCTCAAGATGGTACGGCGAGGGCTAGCGGGAGAAACGCGCAGCGTCTTGTGGAAACTCTTTGAAAACAAGTTTAGGTCCCGCCTTACCAAGCCAAGAAAATTAAGCACCTCTCAGGTCTTTTTCCGAAGGCGTGTGGCGCACATATTTGCACAAGCATTCGATCGTTAAAGGGGGGAAAAGGCTGGTATGTCGTTGGGGAAACAAACACCGGTCGGTGGGATACGGAACATTCTAGCTAACGTGACATTCAACAAACACCCCCCGCCCCAATGACCCGCCCTGTCCCACCAACCGGTCCAGGCCTGCCCTTGACCCGAGGAGGATTCCCTCCTGCTGATTTACGACTGTAAGGTGACACAGAGTTCGACAGACAAAAGAACCAACCCTCGGATACAGATTTATCTGTTTATTATTGCAGAGTCTACAATCTCAAACTGTGAGAGAGGGGGCGAGAAAACGTCAAAAGAAATCCTATTTTTTCGGGGTGGGGAAAATTGTCCGCACAGCTAGTGAATGTTTTCTCTTCTTCCTGTCTTCATTAGTGCCTGTGTCTCTCTCTGTGTTCAGTGCCAACTATAACACCATTAAAATAAAAGATTGTTCTGCGCAGTTGTCTGTGATGGGAGGGGGAATGGCGTGATGGTCCCGCTTGCTGAGGAAATCAGTCAAACAGCGCTAATCTTGTACCGAGGCAGGTTGATTTAACCCAAAGGAAGTGAGCTGACGATCTTTACACACGTCAAACATGTTGAATAAGGAAGGAACGCCGGATAATCTAAGAACGGGAGACAGGAGGCAGGATGGAAAAAATATGAAATGTCACCCCTCTCATCTGTGTTTGCTTTTTTTCCCTGACGTTTGACGGGCGGATCCGAACGTGAGATCACACTTGTGAGGGATAAAAACACAGAGGCTTGTCGCGTGCCAAGTCTCGCTTTGAATAATGGAGAAAAATTAGCAATCACTCCAGACGGTACTGACTCTTCTGTCGGGCTTCGTCTGTGGCCTCGTCTGTGGGGCGCCTGCCACTTCTCTGAGAAGATGTCTCCAACCATGAATAAATGCTGTCAGAGTGCCGGGACGCATTGTGCACGACCATCTATGTGTGTGCGTGTGTGTGTGGCTTTTAGTTCACCAGAAGAATGAAGAGTTTCCAATGAAGAGGCATGAGGAAAAGGCCATGTGTTGACTGAAATCCACTTCAAGTCCTGCTGCTGCTTCAGAGTTTTGCATCTGATTATAAAACTAACGTTTTTTTATATATTTATAACTACCCACTGAGACAATATAAATAATTCTCTCCCGAATCTCATCTCTCAGCTTTGAATACTTTGTATATTAATATTATTATTATTATTATTATTATTATTATTATTATTATTATTATTATTATTATTATTATTATCATCATATATTCGTATTATCTTTATATATATATAACATGAAAGATACTTTCAATAAAAATGGAATCAAATTGTTATGTTCTTTCTCAGAGAGAAAGAGACTCTCTTTGACCTTTTCAAATAATGCATAAGTCTTAAGAGCATTATATCTTTAACACCCCTGTGACAAGAATAACGTCACCTTTTTATTGTGTGACTTATTACTTGGACAGCACAGTTAGTCAAAGCCGTGGCACTTATGAATCAAATGCATTACTTCCACACCTCTTTAAATTAGTTGCGATACTGCTTTAGCAAGTTGTGCTCCACCTGGGTGTAATTAAGCCTTGGGCTGTGAACATTGTAGACATAAATGTTAACTCAAAATGAAAATATTGATGTAAACTGGTCAACAAGTCTGCAACAGTTCTTTACCAATCAATGGTGACAAATTACAACCCATTAAAACACATTGCAAAAAAGTTTGGAACATTTAGCTTTCATTAAATATTGACAAACATTTAAGAAATATCAGTACATTTTAGAAGATCTCTCATACCTCTCTTGCCACTAACCAAAGACATCGTTCTATCTCAAGCGCCATTTAAATAGTAATATTCCCCTTCAAGGCTAAGATCCAAACATGGTTGCAGAAAACCTTGAGAAGCATTCAAAACACTAATATTTAGCCCTAAATATTTATCATTTATAACGCTGAACAAACAGGAAATGCCAAATGCAATGCATCTCCTGATAAACACAACGGAAACAAGCTCTTCAGCTTTTGCACGTGCGCCAACGATTTTAATAAAATACTGCAGTGAAACGGCTTCCTGTCAGGGACAATAACATCACAATGACAATGTTATTTACGTCTGTTGCCATTTTCCCTTTCTCTTTCGCCAACAATTCAATAAAGAACCCAGAGAAAGAGAGCGACCGAGAGGGGGAAACGGAGATGTCTCTGACGGCTGGCCACGCTAATTCAGTGTGACAGTTGAACGATGACAACAGGAATTAGGATTTGCTCGCGCATATGCTAATGCACTAGCTAATTGCTAGAAGCGGGGGAGCTTGTCAGCCAGCGGTTGGTTGGCTGAATGCTGGAAGCAGAAGAAGAAGAAGGCAAGGAATAAGTAGGGGAACAAGAGTGCCTGTTGTGGTTTCAGTGGTCTGAAAAGGCTCCAGAACGCCCTCGCCATGCATGGCGAGCGTGCTGGAGTGACACCCCTGTCATTTGGCTCACGTTGTCAGTGGGGCTGGCGTTGTCTCTGAGACGCTAGCGTGTCAGTGCTACTAAGCAGCCATTCAAAGTGTCTCACTCTGTAAATGTCAGCATCTGGCCGACTAGTTGACATGAAATATATTGAATTTAAGGGTAGTAGAGTAATTACTGCTATATACTGTAGGCCTACAGACCATATATCCAATAATGGACAATGGTGACAACTGGGGTTCAGAAGCTTATGCCAATGTTTGCATAGTTCATTAATGGTAAAAATATCTGTAAAGCAGTGAATAAAGTATGATAACATGGAACAAAATAGATAATGAAATACCTGAAACCACTACATTTCACCTGAGTTGTAGCCTAATTGCCAGCACACAGAATAGCGTGGGTCACGAGCTAGGCAGCTAGCTACATCTCCTGATGCAGCTTTGAAGTATTTTCCCAGCCGTCTAGAAGAAGTGTCTACTCTGGTAATTAGGTAATTGTTCGGTTAAAAAATATGAGGTATTTTAGTTAAAGAGGACAAAATTACCATCAGGCCAGGGGACAAATGTGCTTGGCTGCGTATTGCTTCCTGAGCTCACATTTCCGATTGGACCCAAACTGGTTGTAATTAAGACTGGTAGCCCGGGGAGGGAGTGGGTGTACACGGGGAGCAATACAAAGGGACAAAGATACAGTCGCCACAAACACTGTCCCCATGAGGACACTCACAAACACACCCACGTTTGTTTTATCGCACATGTACACACACACATACACACATGCCCACACAAATGTTTTCTTTTTTTTCCTTCAAATTAATCACACACATCCAGGAATAGAGAAATAATTACTTACTTATGTGTAAATACTGAAATAAAACATGAACACACACACACACACACACACACACACACACACACACACACACACACACACACACACACACACACACACACACACACACACACACACACACACACACACACACAAACACACACACACCCAGTAAACAAATATATTCTATATATACACACAGAGCCGTAGGCAGACACATAAAACATAGATACAACACATTAACACAAAGCAAAAACAAACACACACTTCATTTACAGCCCTCCCATCGCAAACACACACACACACACACACACACACACACACACACACACACACACACACACACACACACACACACACACACACACACACACACACACACACACACACACACACACACACACACACACACACACACACACACACACACGCACATATCTCATCCCAAGGTCTGGCCTGGCTGAAGCCCAGCCCGCCTGCAGAGGTCGTCCGGGGGCCCTTGTTTCCTTGGCATGTGAGCCGGCGGTCTTGTCACACAAGAGAGCGGGGCCAGGGGTCGGAGGTCAACCCGGAGCAGTGTTCCTGGCAGCCGCGGCGTTGCTCACTGTCAGGGGGGCGGTCGAGAAACAACATCCTATATGTCCGAACCTGCTTGACCCCCCCCCCTCCCCCCCAGAGGGTGGGTGTCATGTCTTCGGGTCAGGTCTGGCTAGCTAGTCCTGATCGAGCTCCATCAGACATCAATGAGCGCTCAGTGCTCACAGCGTCCCCAGAGCCGCCGTCGCCCTTACGGCCCTTACGACCCCCCCTCTCTCTCTCTCTCTCTCTCTCTCTCTCTCTCTCTCTCTCTCTCTCTCTCTCTCATCTCTCTCCTCCTCTCTCTCTCCTCTCTCTCTCTCTCTCTCTCTCTCTCTCTCTCTCTCTCTCTCTCTCTCTCTCTCTCTCTCTTTCTCTCCCTCTCTCTCCCTCCCTCCCTCTGGTCCCTGGTCTGCTGGAGCCGGTCGGTAAGTATTTCCTGAACGTGCGTTGTTCGTTGCTCGACGCAATGTGTCCGACGGCTTGTTACATACAACCTGCCAGATGACATTATGCTGTACAGCTCTCTACGCTGGGGGAAAAGCGGGGGTGGATTCTGTATGGTGTGACTGCCCCGTGCTCAGGGCGATAAGGAGAAAACGGAGCCAGATATGTCAGTTAACTTTTTGTTTTTCTTTTTTTTCGGGCGAATATATATATTTTTCACCCTCAGCTTAAATTGACAGTGTGTTTTTTTTCTCCTCTGTATGGACATAGTTATCTTTCTGTCCTATCCCATACGTCCATGGACCCTGGAGTCTGTCTTTCAACAGGGTTGAGACTGACAGCACACTCACACACAGTGATTTTATTATAACACACACACACAAATTCCGAGATTGAAATCCCGTGTCGTTATCAGTCTCGTTCTGGCTATTTATTTTTGATTCATTTTCAAGCCACTTTGGTGCCAGAGAAGAGGTGATTGTGTGTATTTGGGCAGAGTGCTTGACGTTACGTTATCCTATCTGTTTATCTGTGCTCATGTCTCTGGAAACCTCCAGAACGTTCATGTGGTCCATCATGCGGTATCATGACCCGCTACGGTAAAATAATAAACACCAAGCCAGGACAGGACTTGGATATATAGAGATATTTAATAAATAAGCTATGGAATTTTCCATGTGAATAAATAGCTGTTAACGGACCACTTTCTTTACTAGAATGCCTGTTTACTTTTTACATTTTATATTTGTAAATATTTTATTTCTCATCCATCATTTATTTATATATGTATACTCAATGAACTCCTTAAATCAATACGGTCTTCAAGCGCCTGCACAGCGCCTCCATCGCCATAAGTAGACGGCAACAATGTTTTGCTGGGTTTTTCCGAGTGTTTGGGAGCATGTTGCATCGCCTGCGTCGCTCCTCTCTCAAGAAGAACAACGCAGCGCTGTAGTCGGGAGTGGCTCCGCGGGACGAGCCCATCGTCTGAACGGGAAATGCTTTTTAGTTTAGCATGTACATATTTAAAAATGTTAATCCATCCACCAGAGCAAACATCTCTCTCTCTCTCTCTCTCTCTCTCTCTCTCTCTCTCTCTCTCTTCTCTCCTCGCTCGCTCTGCTCGTCTCTCTCTCCTCTCCTCTCTCTCTCGTCTCCTCTTGCTCTCTCTTCTTCCTCTCTCATCCTCTCTCTCTCTCTCTCTCTCCTCGTCTCTCTCTCTCTCTCTCTCTCTCTCTCCTCTCTCTCTCTCTCTCTCTCTCTCTCCCTCTGCTTCACTGGGACCAAACGCTATAAACAAAAAAAAGATAAATAAATCATCGAAGTTCATTAATATCCTAGATAGACCTCGTCGGGTTTTACATAACTTTGTACAAACAATTACAAATTACGCAAGCGCTAGCGCATCCCCTTGTTGAATTCACAGGACGTTAATACTAAACCAACCAGTAGAGAGAGGGAGAGAGGCGTAGAGAGGGGGGGAGAGAGAGAGAGAGAGAGAGAGAGAGAGAGAGAGAGGGAGAAGAGAGAAGAGAGGAAGAGAGAGAGAGAGAGAGAGAGCCTGACAAAGAGAGATGGAGAGAAAACAGTTAAAACAAAACAAAGGGACTTGGCAGACACCCACCGAAAAACAAAAAGCTTGACAAAATTATATTTTATCTGGCTCCCAGAAGGCTCACCCAGGGAGGAAGGCAACTTGCTCAAACAAAGATGTATTCCCCCCTCTTTCTTCGCCTTTTAGGCACTTCTAGATCTATAAAACGGGCCATCTGCAGCCGCTGTCAGGTAACTGTATCTCCTGACGTGCACCTGCGACTGGTTTTGGAGCCCGGCAAACAGCTGTGGCCTCTGGTTTGATGTTTAAAAACAAACTAGAAGAAAACATCAAGAGATGGCATTGGCCATCTGTCAAACATCCAGGGTGGAGAGACTAAAGGTGAGTGTGGAGAGAGAGAGAGAGAATATACGCGAGTGTGGAGAGATAAAATAGGAGAGAGAGAGAGTATAAGTGAGTGGAGATTGAGAGACAGAGAGAAAGAGAGAGAGAGAGAATTGTGGTTTGGAAGGACAGGAGTATCGGAGGCCGCATAAATAGGTGATGAAAGAAGAGAGAGAGAGGGAGAGCCAGAGGGAGGGAGAATCACAGAGACAGAGTATCCTCCATCTTGTGTTCCCTGTCGCTGACTCTCTGTAGAAGAGGAAAACACAGCTTGTTTTGTTTTCCTCACATGAGCAATGGCCGCTGTTGGCTTCGTCTCTGCTGGGAAGGGTTCCAGCTCAAGGTGGAGCCAATGTCAATAGCGAGAAGACACAGAAATATGCGGGAAGATGTCATGTCACCGAATGGGGAAAAATGGGTGACAGTTGAAAAATGGCAAGCTAAGAGACGGACGCCACACAAAAACAGAAACATGTTGAGGCGTGTCATTGACAATGCCGATACTAAGGTCAAAAGTATAACGTTCATTTGAAGACAGAATTGCTGGAACAGACCTGCCACACAAAACGACACTGCTACAAAAGTTGGATTGGGATGAAAAAAAGTGTGATTTTTTATGTGTAGAGGGACACATGGGAATCTAACACATGTGGTAAAAAAAACACAACCCACTAACACTACCACTCAAGAGGCCACACCGACCACAGAGGCATGATGCACACAACCGCACACACATCCCAGAACACCCCCCACACACAGACACACAGAAACAGATAAAAAAATGCAGCAAAAATGTATCTAAATACATCCACAGAAACAGTCAAATGAACAGAATAATTGTTTGTGTGTGTCAGTTTACCTTTGTGTGTGTAAGCATGCTGACATTGTCTCAAAGAGCTTGTGTGTGTGTGATTGTGAGAACTACTGTGCATGGGCCTGTGTGTGTGTGTGTGTGTGTGTGTGTGTGTGTGTGTGTGTGTGTGCGTGTGTGTGTGCATGTGCATGTGTGCGCAGGCGTGTGTGTGTGTGGAATGTGTGTGTGTTGCTTCAGGACTTGAACAGACAGCATGCGGGGCCGTCTCCGGGTGTTTATCTTCCCTGGAGGGGAGCTCCATATTTTCGTATTTGGCCCCGTGAGGGTTGGGTTGGGGGGCTGTCAGAGAACCTGACGGAGGTCCCCATGGTGCCACATAGCGAAGTGATTAACACACACACACACACACACACAGAATCAGTGTTTGTTGGACTATGTTATGGTGTGTGTGTGTCTGAGTGTGTGACAGTATCTATACGTGTGGATGTGTATGCAAGACAGAATATGTCTGTTTGAGGGTGTTTATAAATGTGTGTGGGTGTGTGTGTGTGTGTGTGTGTTTGTGTGTCTGAATGCATGCATTTGGGTATGGGGGGAGAGAGTGTAAGAATATGCCTGTTTGATTGTGTGTGAGACTATCTGTATGTGTGCGTGTATATAGTTGTGTGTCTGTGTGTGTGAGTTATAGATTATGTGCATCTATGTGGATGTATATGAGTGTGTGTGTGTGTGTGTGTGTGTGTGTGTGTGTGTGTGTGTGTGTGTGTGTGTGTGTGTGTGTGTGTGTGTGTGTGTGTGTGTAATGGATGATGTGAATGTATTTGTATGGGGGAATATGTGAGAGAGTTTGTGTATGCAACAGATTATGTGCATGTATGTTCGTGTGTATGACATAGTGTGTGTGTGTGTGTGTGTGTGTGTGTGTGTGTGTGTGTGTGTTTGTGTGTGTGTGTGTTTGTGTAATAGATTATGTGCATGTACGTGTGTGTGTATGTGTCATATATCATGTATTTTGGTGTATATGTCAAAGCATGTGTGTAATAGATTATGTGCATGTGTGTTTGTGTATTTGACATAGTGTGTCGGTGTGAGTTGGACTCAGCTCGGACCTGGCATTGAGCAGAAACCTGGCTACCTGTGGTGCAGGCGTCAGACTGGTAGTCTGTTTCACTCATCACACACACACACCCACACACACACACACACACACCCACACACACACACACACACCACACACACACCACACACACACCACCACACACACACACACACACACATAATTAATAATATGTTCACAAATTTCAAGTATTGACACAGGCAGAGTGTGTTACAGGTACAAGCATATCCAATCACACACACAGACACACACACCCACACACATAAATACGCACACACACATTCACACATAATGACACAGGCAGTAAGTTAATAGTACACTCACATCCCATCATACCGATTCACATACACACACACACACACACACACACACACACACACACACACCCCACACACACACACACACACAAACACCCAGCGCCCACAATCCCCTGGCGTGCGCGTAGTGCTAACTATTACTTCGCCCCGCAAATAACATGTTTATTAACCGATTCCAGTTCCGGGTATCTATCAAGGTCACTTTTTTGGGCGGGGGTTGGGGTAGTCGGGGTCGGGTGTGCTGTGTGTGTGTGTGGTTGTGTGTGGTGTGTTGTGTGTGGTGTGTGTTGTGTGTGTGTGTGTGTGTGTGTGTGTGTGCGTGGGGGGGGGGGGGGGGGGGGGGGGGGGGGGGGGGGGGGGGGGGGGGGGGGGGGGGGGGGGGGGGGGGGGGGGTGGGGGGGGGGGGGGGGGGGGGGGGGGGGGGCGGGGGGGTTGGAGGGGTTATCTAAAAGTAAAACGATGGCCTCTGTTAGGCTAATTGCCGTGGGTAGCAGAAGAGGCAGCTGGGGAGCGTAAGCGTGGCCGGCCAAGACGGCCACCACGGAGACCCTGTGTCGGGCGTTCTGCAGCCCGCGGAGCCGGCAGCTGAAGCCCTTCAGACGGGGACACTGGGGCAGCAGCGCTCGCGTTTCCGCTGTGTTCAGGCCTGGTTGTGGACGTGTATGCGCATCAATAGGGGAGTCGAGACTGCATGCGTGCATATTTTTATGAAAGGAAAATGAAAGACGGAAAACTAACCGAAAAGTAGAACTGTTAATCACAACAAAACGTATCCGGTAATTCTATCCTTTTCATCCTCCTGAATTACCCTTTATCCCGAGGGTTTAGAACTAAACAAGACCTTATTATGTGGTTCTGGGAGAAAATCAAATCATATTTAGCTTTTGCTGGTAAGAACATAGTATGTCTTGTTTTGTCTAGATTAACAGATAGATGAGTTGGCAAAAATTGCGGTTTAGTGACTTGGTGCTTTGACAAAAAATAAATCCCTGTTTATTTCCCTCAATCAAGCCATTGTT
>NC_079432.1:9318178-9344277 GCF_026213295.1 Gadus chalcogrammus | reverse complement strand
GAGAGAGAAGAGGAGGAGAGAGAGGGAGAGGGACAGAGGAGGAGGAGAGAGACGGAGGACTGTAGAGAGCAGAGAGTAGAGAGACAGATGACAGGGACAGGAGACAGAGAGACCAGAGAAGAAGAGACAGGAGAGGAGGAGACAGAGAGAGAGAGAGAGAGAGAGAGAGAGAGAGGAGAGAGAGAGAGAGAGAGAGAGAGAGAGAGGGACGAGAGGAGAGGAGAGGAGAGAGAGAGACGAGAGGAGAGAGAGAGAGAGAGAGGAGAGACGAGAGGACAGAGAGAGAGAGAGAGAGAGAGAGGAGAGGATGAGAGAGAGAGAGAGAGAGAGAGAGAGAGAGAGATAGAGAGAGAGAGGACAGAGAGAGAGAGAGAGAGAGAGAGAGAGAGAGAGAGAGAGAGAGAGAGAGAGAGAGACAGAGAGACAGAGAGAGAGAGACAGACAGAGAGAGAGAGACAGAGAGAGAGAGACAGAGAGAGAGGGCTGATGGTGTGGATGCCCACTTCACTTACAACAACCCCTTCAGAGCTGCTAATGCCCCATTTCCACACCGCTACACCACTCGGCATCTCTCTCACTCCTTCTCTAGTGTCCCAGTCCGGAATTTAAATGTGTCATCCGCACAAGCGTGTGCCATACACGGACACACAAATGCGTTTTTTTCTCCCCCCCCAATCGTGTGCCAATTCATCTATCCGACGCAATGGAAAAACTCATCCAGTTTTTGACTTTTGATCCGTTTATCTGGAAATAATCTGAATTCCGAACAATCGTGACCCGAAATGACAGCGGTGGTGTTAAGTAGACTTACAGTCTGATGGCAGATTTAGCTCAGACCTTTTTTTCTCCTAACCTATATTACAAATGTTTACACTGACGACCGGGAACATTCAGTTCATTGGAGACCATTAAAAGAAAGAATTCGGTTCTATGTATATATGTGTATATATGTCATCTCTCTAATGTTATGACATGTCATAAAGTGGCCAACATGGGATAAAAGATGTTGGATTTTCTTATGAATTCCGGCACATTGATGGCATCCTAGTGCGTGTGAGGAACTGCTTCAGTCCATACATTCTTTCTCCCTTAGTCTCAACGACTCTACGAACGCTTGTAAACGTCCATTCTATATTCCTCAGAGGTGTTACGAGGGGAAGCGCCAAAAAAGAGAAAAGACAAGGAAATAAAACCCGAAAACAAAACATGAATGGTAAATCCTGCTTCCTGCTTATTTACATTCTCGTGTCAAAGGTCCTCACACTCAATCTACCAGTCCCAGTGTTTCAGGGGGGGGGGGGGGGGGGCAGCATGGGAAGTACATCAATATAGAGTAGCTTCATTCCGATCCTGGGTTAAGCATCCATTACCCAGGGGTCCCAGCGGCCATTTGGTCTGAAATTGTTTACATACTAAACCGTACAACTTGACACACAGACTGCAGTGTCTGCAGTCTCCAGAGTACTGCCACACTCCCTCCCCACTGACTTCCTTCTGTTCTCTCTATTCTCTCCTCGGGGGGACAGGAAACATTTCACTGCCATTAATTACCTGTCCTCGGAGTGTCCGACATCGGATGGCTGGAAGAGTATAAGCTCCTCTTTGTACTGGAGCTGTTTGCTGTACATTCCTGTTTACAGTTTACTGCGGTTACTGTTTAGTCATTAAGCCCTTGCTTTTATCCAAAGGGACTCGCGGTGAATTTGAGATGTAATTCATTAGGACCAGATGAGACCTTTGCCCGTCGACGCCCGACAGGATGGTTTCAGACGTCGGGGAACGAACCCGGTACCTTTAGGCTTACTATCCTGCCTAAGGTAGACAACATAAGTTTAGACTATTTAGGTTTCTGCTGCCTCGACAAGAAGTGTTTTGGTGTCGAGCTAAACGTGAAAACTGCATACGCACTTGTGAAAGTCTGCTGCTGTTCGATGAGGTCCAGACACTCAGATAATACCACAATCCATCCCCCGTCGCAGATAATACGTGTGGAAAGCACATCGTAGACCCCGCAGAATCGATTCCACCACCGAGGAAGCAGTGCAAATGGCTTGTCTGGTCCGGAATGGGCACAGACAAAAAACGTAATGGTATTTTCCTTTTCTACATAAACTACAATATCAATAAAGTAACTCAATTAGGGCTTGAGGCCAGACAGAGAAGAAAAAAAGAACAAGCCACTAGGCTGCGTTGGCTTGGCCGTCGATGAGAAAGAAAGACATTTACGAGACACCTGGCCTTCCAGACTCCATACTCTCATGAGATCACAAAGATCAGAAGTAACAGCCCGATATTTATTTTACCAGTGACGTTCTCCCCTTCTATGCATGAAGTGCTGAGTGCATCTGACTGTCCTAGATGAGAGATGGGCTTCTAAGTTCCGTGCGGGAAGGCAAGAACGAATGGAATGTTTCAGTTCATGTCTGTCTGAGGTATTCGCCAGATAGCAAATCTGTCATTGACTGAGGATCAGAATGCTAAGAGTTTATTCCGTTGACCTAGACCCCACATAATGAATCCACTCTGAAAATGTTCCTGTAACGATTTAGCCCTTAGCTGACAGTTACTATAAATATTATAAACGTGTGAAGTTTTGGAGGGCTTCATCTATGACCTTTTTTTCAGATGATATAACAACAATTATATAACAATTTCTGATTGTATTAGCGTATTAGGTTATTTTCAAGATGAGGGGATAGGTTGGCAGTTTGACGTCTTAGGCATGATATGCTGCCCAGAAATTGGATGGCGATGTGCTTTGATTCTCATTAGTTGCAATACAACACAGCTCTCGTGAGCTTCGCTTGACTGGGAAAATCCCACTTTAATTGATGTGATTATCAGCCTCAAAAATAATTCACTGAAACGCGGTCTGTAATAAGGAATAGTTAGAAAATATAATAATAAACATCTAGAATGGCAGTCGGTCTCCTCTCTGATAGTTTGCTTGTGTTGGCAGTCACATCTCATGCCAGACAATAGCTTAAAATGCAGTAGTTTCCCCAGGGGTAGCATTCATTCGCTTAATCAACGTTCAGTTGATTAATAACACAACAACTCTCACGAGATGGAAGGAAAGGTCTGCCGACGTCACAGACTTGATGGAAAAGGTATGTGGAGCTTTTTTTTCTTCTCTCCGCTCGCTTTCATCTCATGCCCCTGGCCCACATCTATTAAATTTCCGTTTAGGAGTTACTTAAACCTGACACAAACTTTGTTAAACCATTAAGCAAGAGTTCAAAAAGCTGTTGTGGTTGTCTGAAAAAAATTATACAAATCCACCACAATCATTAAGAGAGTCCTACACGTTTTGGTGTGTATATATACAGGCGTGTGTTTACATTGCATTGATTACAATAGCCTGTATTCCACTCAACGCCTGCAGCCATTCAAAAGAAGACATTGAAAACTTGGAATGAGACACAAGGAAAGAAAAAGTATGATTCTCCCTGAGTCAAGTGAATAGAAAAGTTTGGCTGGCCTAGTTTGGGCAAGAATTGGGGAAAAGCAGGCGGAGGATTACCGGAAGACAGTGGATCCCAAATGGACTTTACAGTACATCTCGTCTCTCTGAGCGCAGAGCCCACAACTCCATAATTGTCTCCGCATCCCAGCTCTTAGGGGAAATGGGAGCGGGCCCAACTCCACCCCAATCGCTGTCTTTGTCCAGAGAGTCTTCACGTCGGCAGAGGGAGAAATATAATAATATTCAGAGCAGCCTTTGTCGCCTCCAGGGGTTTTTGGCTGAAAAAGCTCAGCGTGGTTTAGCAGTGGAGACCATGTTTCTACGTGCGCTTTCCCGCTCAATCCATGTGTAACACCGCCAGTCTGCTAAGCATGACACGCTAATACTTAAGCTAATGCTAATATAAATGTTACTGCCGTTAAGACTCGTGTTCATAGTCATGGCTTTAGCTGTATGTGCCTTAATCCCTTTTTTTCCTATCAGAAATACACAATATGCCCAGCCTCAGTTCAGGCTGAATAAGTTAAATAAGACACTACAACAATGCTAACATTTAGCTGTTTTTATAATATAATGACATATATAACAAGAATAAACAGAACAAAGAAACAGAGTACAGTGAGCGCCCATTTTCCAATTACTACTGCGTTTAGATTTTAATCAAGATGTGCTCTTAAATTTCCTTAAGCATATTTCACATGTCAGGCCAAGCCACACAGAATTTAATAATAATAATAATTTCAGGTCGAGAATTCCACCAGGGCACAATTCCCGGTATTGTTTCAGTTCAGCTCCAGTCCCAACTCTGGGACCATGTTTCCCTTTAACACTTCATTCAAACCTTTCCCCGTGGGTTCCTACACGGCGCACATGAGAACGTGCAACTGTATATGTGGTCGGTGGGTGGAATGAGGTGTTATATTTAGCATCGCTGCGGCCTTGAGAGAGGAGCACTGTTTATGCTGGGACCAGAGAGGGGGTACGTGCATTAGCTGACAGGCAATATCAACATTCTCCCCTTGCCGTTAATGAAGGACTCCCAAACGCCTGGCCAAGGCCGTTGGAGGCCAATAGCCTGTGTGTGTGTGTGTGTGTGTGTGTGTGTGTGTGTGTGTGTGTGTGTGTGTGTGTGTGTGTGTGTGTGTGTGTGTGTGTGTGTGTGTGTGTGTGTGTGTGTGTGTGAGAGAAACGATTTAGTACATACGACCAAAAATATATATGATTATATTGTACTCTGAAAGTGACAGTTTGAGTAGGGACGTTAGACAGGGACTGGGACTCTGGAGTGTCTTAAATAAAATAATATTTATTTATTTTTTTGGGGTGGATATTTTCCTGCACGTGGACTAGCGGTGACTCGGGCGCGATACACCTCTTCCTCTCGCTGACATATCTCTTCACCTCTCTTCTTTTCTCATATTTTTTTTGCATGGAAAAATAGCTGAATATTTGGAAGACAACAGATGCAATGTGAATGTATTATTTTCAATTTCTCCTCCGAGCAGTTTCATCTCTTCGAGCAGATTCTGCTTTTCAATGCCACACTGAAGATCTCATCTAAACTCGATTTTTACAGTTTCTTCTTTTTGCCCACGCAGCTAACCAAGTGGACTTGGGCAGTGAAGGCGCACCCGGGTTAAGAAGGCGAAGGTAGTGGTTTGGCATCGTGCCCGAGCGCTCCTTCAAGTAGAATTCACACATTGGGGGGTTTTCGGAGCCATTACTCATCCACACCTTAACCACTGTGCTATCCTGCTCCGGCTGTTTGAGGTCATTCGTTAGGCACGAAGACCATATGCTTTGCCGCAACCCGAATGCACTTTTTTTAGCCGAACTCTCTCTCTAAAGCCCCAATTCTTCTCATCACGCCAACGATCGGTAACTCGGACCCCCGCCACAAGAACAAAAGAAAACGACTCTACCGGTTCTCCGCCCGACCCGCACCCTCGGCCCAGCCCACCCCCCCCCCCCCCTCTCTACGGCCCCCTTTCCCTGGTTAATTCTGCTGCGAGGGGACGTCTGTAATGCGGTACCCAGGGTCCCCCTCATCCCAGCCTGGTTTCGCTTAGCGCTGCTGTGGAACCCCCCGCTCAGCACTCTGCACAATTACCCAACGGAGTGAGGAAGCAGGGGCTTGATTTAGCAGGCTGTGGGGACTGCCACTTTCTATTATCTTTGGATCAGCGATGATTTATGCCGCATGTGTGTGTGTGGTTGCGCGGGCGTGTGTTAAGTGCACATATGCGTTTTTGCCTCCTGCCTTTCTCATTTGATTTTGCACCCCTCCTCTCCTCGCTCACAATCTCCTGTCCTCCCTTCTCCCCCCCCCGTTCTATTTTATCTCTCATTCTCTCTCCGAATGCGAAGACCACTCCTATGTCCTGCTCAAAGATCCCCAGGGTCCGATGGGGGGTGTCCCCTTCCCCGAAAATGGAAAAAGGGTATCGTACCGGGTTTCTGTGCAAACAAGGCGGCCCCCACTTTTCACCATATCATCTGGAGATGAAAGGCAAGATGGTGTTTGATAATCCAAGCGCCGCAGCACAGGGGAAATAAACAAAGGAGATGGAGACATGGAAGAGCGAGAGAGAGACAGAGAGAGGCAGAGAGAGAGACACAGAGGGTCTTTTTTCTTTCTTTCTATCTTTCTAGGGAGGATTCCCTGGCAAAACAAATCAGGCAGCGTTAGATTGTTCTATATACAGTTACACACAGGAAGCGCCGCTGCAGGTTTTAACTACTGTCACTACGGCGACCCCACCAGCAGGCGGTACTCCGGTGCCTGGGGGGGGGAGGACAAAATAAACTCACTGCAGTCTATAAAAAAACCAACAACACTGTATAATTTCTCTAATGAACGCTTCTCAGTATTGTACACAACAGCGCATCATTCGGGAGGGTACCGTGGCTGCTGTTATTATTATTGTTATTATTAGAATTATTATTATTTTAACACTACTACAGCCAACATTGAATACAATTAACTCACAGATGGGTGAAAAGGCACTCCGTGAGGCTGATGATGGACGTCAGTTCAACTTGTTGAGTCGAGGATGGAGAAGGAGGTGATGAAGTGTTGACCTGATCTTCAGACCTCCTGATGGGCCACCAGGGGCGGGTTCAGACCTCCTGATGGGCCACCAGGGGCGGGTTCAGACCTCCTGATGGGCCACCAGGGGCGGGTTCAGACCTCCTGATGGGCCACCAGGGGCGGGTTCAGACCTCCTGATGGGCCACCAGGGGCGGGTTCAGACCTCCTGATGGGCCACCAGGGGCGGGTTCAGACCTCCTGATGGGCCACCAGGGGCGGGTTCAGACCTCCTGATGGGCCACCAGGGGCGGGTTCAGACCTCCTGATGGGCCACCAGGGGCGGGTTCAGACCTCCTGATGGGCCACCAGGGGCGGGTTCAGACCTCCTGATGGGCCACCAGGGGCGGGTTCAGACCTCCTGATGGGCCACCAGGGGCGGGTTCAGACCTCCTGATGGGCCACCAGGGGCGGGTTCAGACCTCCTGATGGGCCACCAGGGGCGGGTTCAGACCTCCTGATGGGGCGGGTTCAGACCTCCTGATGGGCCACCAGGGGGCGGGTTCAGACCTCCTGATGGGCCACCAGGGGCGGGTTCAGACCTCCTGATGGGGCGGGTTCAGACCTCCTGATGGGCCACCAGGGGCGGGTTCAGACCTCCTGATGGGCCACCAGGGGCGGGTTCAGACCTCCTGATGGGCCACCGGGGGGCGGGTTCAGACCTCCTGATGGGCCACCGGGGGGCGGGTTCAGACCTCCTGATGGGGCGGGTTCAGACCTCCTGATGGGCCACCAGGGGCAGGTTCAGACCTCCTGATGGGCCACCGGGGGCGGGTTCAGACCTCCTGATGGGCCACCGGGGGCGGGTTCAGACCTCCTGATGGGCCACCAGGGGGCGGGTTCCCGTCCGAGCAGCTCTGTCCAGCGGGGCCACACCGTCGGGGTCATGGGCTGAGTGATGGTCTTATTCCACTGAGTGGTGCTGTGGACAGACTTGACATAGGGGATGCAAATCCTGTTGGGCCACTGGCAGACGATTCAAATGAATCAAGAAACCAAAAAGGAGGATGAATAAATAAAAGCAACAAAAAAAAAGAAGCAAAAAAAACTAATTAGGAAACAATGTATGCATTTATGTGAAAATGTGTGTGTGGTGGGTACAAGTTTTGAAAAGTTAATGCCCAGGGAAAACTAAGGATTATGTCTGTTGAATAGTTCATCCTGTTTTGAGCAATACACAAACATGCTCTTCACTTTGGGCTTATGAGAATAATGGATGGAAAATAAACAAATCCATATTGGTGGGTTTTGTTTTTTTGTCCTAACACAAAACAACTTGTGACGGGTCTCGGCGTGAGCCATCTTGGACTTCCGTTGGTGCCGGAGGGAGGCCAGGAGAAGTGCTGTTTCGGTTGATGGATGCTCTAACGGAACAGAACAGCGGGCGGTCGCCATTCCTAGAGGAAGAAAGACAGGTTGGCATGAAAGCCGACGACTTGTCACATCTCCTTTGCTTACTGTTTTCTCATCGTCCTCTTTTTTCTTCGTTTCCTGGGCCTCCCAATCGCGTACCACTCTTATGTCTCCTTCTGTCTCTGGGTCTGATAGCCGTTCCGTCCCTCGCCACCTTTCTGTTTTGATTCTCTCAACGGATTGCAAGGTGCGGACCGACTTCTAGCGGTCCGCAAACGAGCGGACTAAACGTAGCTCCCCTGATCCCACTCAGCCAAATTAATCAGTTTAATATCCACTAGGAAATTAGCCCGGACAACAAAACCGCTAACATTACCCGCTAATCCATCGGTGGTCCCAGAACGAGCGGGCCTCCGGTAAAGTCTTTGGAATGGCAGAGAAGCCGTTGTGGGCTCTGGATGGTTTTGGGTCTCAGGAAACGATCAGAAACACGGGTTAGTATCCAAAATGAAAACAGCCCAAAGCTACCACCTTTTATTTTACCTCATTATCTCTTCACTGTTTAACATAAACCCTGTCTATTACCGTAATGGCTCCCTCAAAAACGGGCCAACTCAGAGTCTATCAATATATTGTTTTCATGTGTTTCTCTCTTGAACTCTGACCCCTTCCCAGACGTTGCTAGACACACTGAGTAAGGTTTACCTCATCAAACTGCCCCAGCAGCGAGCCACCTCAGTTCAACACCAGTCACCCAAAGCACCACACACTGCCGTCAGAGGCGCACACTGATTGAACTAATCCCCCCCCCCCTTCTCCCCCTACTTTTCCCCCGTTATTCTCCTCAAAACACAACCGGCTGTCCAGACCCCCGTCACAATTAGCAGCCAGCGGCGGCGTAGCCTGCAGGGAAAATAAGCACCCTGGAGTCAAAACAAACGCGCACGGGCGATTGCAGAGAGGAGGGGAGGCGAAGAAAAAGAAATAATCCACAGGGACTGAGCCAAGCGAAATGTTTTTGGGGCCCATGGTCTTCTCAAGCTGCTGGCGCTACCACGGAGATGGTAGCGGTGATCTCATCTGCTAAATATTGTTCTTGCCATGTAGGCAGCTTACAATAAAGACTCTTCTCCAGCCCTCGGGGCCCGCTGTCGGGTCCATGTGGGGTGTATTCTTTGCGGTGCGAGTAGGCTATAAAGTCCTGTTTTTTTGTGGGAGCCTGTTGCCGAGGGGGGTGCGGAGGAGGTTTGGACAGCAGGGGAAAGGGGGGAAAGAGGGGGTTCGGTGGCCGGTAGCCAATTAAAACACAGATGTCTGACTGTCGGCGTAATTCCATTCAGCCAGGATTTACATTTAGAACACAGTCACCCGAGACATGCCACTCCGTGCTCCCACAGGAAATCGAAGCTGACTCAGAACCTAATGAGAAAAGTGAACCTTCCGAACTTTTAGGGGACTTTCGTCTGACGGCAGCCCCCGCGACATTCGCTCTGTTCCCTGATATTAACGCCATTTTGAGCTAATCACCCCTTCGGACAGAAGAGAAAGAGTACTTTTGTGTTAGGTTGATAGCCAGCGTTACCAGTTTCACATTGTACAAACCGGTGTGAAAATGTTGTGAGGTGGAAAAGTTTCTCTGCCTTTTAATAGGTGGGCTGAAGTGAAGGAGGCCTCCAGAGGATCATTTATGTCAAATGGTTTGCCTTCTTTAGAGCGAGACATATAATAACGGTCTTTATCTCAGGCTTCCTCCAAGCAAAACCGATCTCTTGGGGGACATTAAAGGTAAAGGTAACTTCCTAATGACACATTAGCTTGGTGTTTATACCTACATTTGGGAGAATGAACCCCTTTGAGGAGTTCTTATTTTTCGGTGAAACTTTTCACACTGTGTTCCCGTAATTGTTCAGATCAAAACAACTGCGGATAATGAAACAAAATGAAAACGTAGCAAGAGCAATCTTGCATATGAGATGGAACAGGATCTGTTTCACACTCGCCAAACCCTCCCTGTTTTTCCAACATTGCTTGTTGTTTTATCCATTCCTTAATATCCCTGTCCAACAACTGGGTTGACAGATCTCTCCCAGTTGAGGCAGCGTTCCTATACTTATTATTTTTTACACTCTGGCTGCTTTTGAAATCAGCCCTGGCTTTGGGATCTCCATTTTATAAAGGAAAGGTCAACGCCGCAGTGATTTATAATATGTTCTTCTGTAAATTCTGCAGGCTAATCCATCAATGCACAAGGAGAGTCATGTAGCAAACTTTCTACTTCCTCTGGAGCCTTTGAAATGCATATGTGCTCAACTGGCCAGCTGCTGTTTTTATATACAAATAACCACAGCACACCCTTGGCCCAAACATGCAACACATTTATATGTCTGGCTGGCGAAAAAACCATCAGTCATTTATGAGTCATACAAGGCGCTCATCCGCGAGTACAATGGAAAGGCCAAAGGGGGCCGAGCGGTTATCAGGGGGGCGAATTGCTTTGATTCAGACATCTGTTTATCCACACCGGGTCTCGCTGGTTTATCTGTTTAGAGAGCGCCTGCGCTGTAATTCTCAGCATGACTGATGCCAAAGGTGTGTTGCCAGCCCTTCTGCTGCACGTTCCGCACACTACTTTCCCCAACCACCCCCATAAACAGGATACTCTCCTCGGACAATGGGATCCAGGAAGCTGCCACTTGTCCACCCGCACCTCAGGGAATCATCTGCGTGCGTTGGCACGAGCACTTTCTAATCTTCATGGTCAAGATGTGCAAAAACTGCGTCCTTAAAGGAGAAAAAAAGGGGAAATGAACACAATGGTCGCCGGAATCCTAGGCCCACAGGCTGGAACAATGGCTATGACCTAACCCCTCGGTGTAAATCACCTGGGACACTCGACGGAGTCAGGGGAACAAAGACAGGAGACCCTCTGCTGACCGACATTTGTGTCTTTGACATTTTTTTTAAACGGCGGCTGTACAGGAAAGCCACTTAGCTGCAATGCCTTGCCAAGTTTCAGCACTTATGCGACACGCCGTAATGGGGGAAACATAAAACCTGTAAAACCTTCTGGAACTTTCTTAGTTTTTTTTTTTTACTTGGTTCGTTTCTTTTTGGGGGTTTTCACCCACTGCTTATGAGTTCAGTGAGCCCGCTCCAGACTTGGAAGGAACGGCATCTTGTACCGTTTCTTTTCCCCCTGCGTTGCACATTCATCCGTGTGGGCGGCAGAATGTGGGATTAATGCTTACGGGTGACATGGCTTATTGATCAAGGGGGCCGGGGCGGCGTCGGCACAGGGAACCAATCTCCGCCGAAACTTAATATGACCCCTTCAGATGGAAGAAGCAAGGCCGCGCTATAGCGTTACATCCCACATCTGAGGTCTCTGAGGCTTGGGGCCTTCTCCTCTCCCCCGCCGCTACTCGCTCCCTCTCTCATTGGTCTCCCACGTGCCGTGCCAAACAACATGGAACGGTAGAACGAGGCAGAGAGTGACAGCGGTGAGAGAGGAGGGAGCGAGAGAGGGATGCACTTCGTAGACAGCCCAGCCGCTATAATAAAAGGGGTGCTCCTCCATGTTCTCTTGCTTGTGAAAGAAAATATTATGTTAAGAGAGAGAGGCGGAGGTGGGCGATGAGGGTGGAGATGAACGGATGTCTTATGCCAATTTTCGTCCTTTCATGCTTTCTTTCTTACTTCCTCCATCCAATAAGATGGCTCTGGTTGGGCTTCAGGGTTCGTTGGATGAAATGGAAAACGAATGTGCAGGTTTTGATGCAACCTTCTCTCTTACCCCCGGATCTCCTCTCACTGTTGCTGTCAATCACCCCCAAATTCCCCCCCCCCCCCTCTCTGTTATCCTCAAATATCCTCTCTCTCTCTCTCTCTCTCTCTAGTGTAGTCTCTCTCTCTCTCTCTCTCTCTCTCTCTCTCTCTCTCTCTCTCTCTCTCTCTCTCTCTCTCTCTCTCTCTCTCTCTCTCTCTCTCTCTCTCTCTCTCTCTCTCTCTCTCTCTCTCTCTCTCTCTCTCTCTCTCTCTCTCTCTCTCTCTCTCTCTCTCTCTCTCTCTCTCTCTCCTCCCACCTTCTATCCTCCCTTCTTTTTCCTCGGTGTCTCTGCTGGCTGTTCTTGGATATGGAAATTCACATTCCTCCTTTAACCAACACCACCAGCCCTCTGGCTTCCCATAAGCAGTAACGTAAAAACCTGGTTTCACCTCACTCAATCATACATGGTGAAAGCAGGGAGATCCACAGTAACAAGGGCTTGGCGACAGGCACTCAGAAAGCACACAGCACGTGCGGCATGGACTTCCTAGACCATTCAGTTGTTGACCCAATTCCGGGTGATGACCACGAAATTCTATTACATTTTATTAGAAAGACCTAATTCACTACCCCAGCAGTCAACCTCAGTCCAAATCTATCACTTTTCTTTTACTAGTTTAATAAAACGAAGAAACAATTTGACTCCATTAACTCGGCGATAATGGTGTATGCAAGAGCTTATTGTATTAAAAGACAGGCTGTATGCAGACATACAACAACGTGCAACCTCAAACATCTTTACGACACACCTGGCAATGCATTTTAAAGATGTTTACTCGAAGTGTGTGTGTGTGTCTTCACCCTCAGACACACACTCACACACCATCAGCAAACCACACATACCACACACAGAGACATACCCACACATGCACACTCCCGTCCAGCTGAGTCAGTGGAACATCGTCAATGATGCCTGATACTCAGACAGGGACACACATGCACGCTGCTGTGTGCCAAACAGCGCCACAATGGGATGACATCATCCCCTGGGGTTGAAATGATTGGGTGACCGCCTAGCACTGGCAGCCCTGTATCCCCAGCAGACTACATTGCACACTGTTTTCACCTAACCACATCTGGATGGCTATTAGTTCATCGACACATCTGTATGGCTAAGTTTTTCCATTTACACATCTGTATGGCTAAATTAATCTACACATTGGTATGGCCTGGCTTGTTAATTTTTACATCTGCAATGCTCGCTTGTTAATATTCACATCTGCAATGCTGGCTTGTTTATCTGCATATTTTTATGCCTAGATCCATGCACACATATGTAGGGCTAGGTCCATGCACACATCTGTTTGGCTAGGTTAATGTACACATCTGTATGGCTGGGTTCATGTACACATCTTTATGGCATTGTTCATGTTCACATCTGTATGGCTATGTTCATGGACACATCTGTATGCTATGTATAGCCATACATCTGTATGGCTATGCCCATTTACACATCTGTATGGCTAGCTTGTTTAGCTAATCTGTATGACTAGGAGGTAAAAGCATCTGCTGCGGATAGATGATTAAATAGTAATGCTATTCCAAATTTCCATCTGGGATTAATATAAATACACCCTTCATACCTTAAATAGCTGTATGGTGAGGGCTATCTGATTTGAATTAATCTCGAATGCACACACTGCGTCCAAACTTTAACAACTAGTACGCAGAGTGATTGTTGGGACACACACACACACACACACACACACACACACACACACACACACACACACACACACACACACACACACACACACACACACACACACACACACACACACACACACACACACACACACACAGAGGCATGTACACATACGCATGAGCAAAGGGAAATGCACAGATGCACAGCAGGTTTATTGAGGATCCCCAGGACCCTCATAGTTTGACAATAGCTTTTGTTCTCCCTCAAACGCAGCGCAGGACTAGACCGGGGCTCAGCATTTTTTGCAGAGTTCGCAATTCCCCCAAGGTTACCGGGGACGACACAGAGCAGAATCTCCATTCTGTATTTAATCACACTCCCACACGGCCGCTGTTACACGTGCAAGGTCGTTACCATAGCCATCGCTCTACGACTGTGTCAACTCGTCCACACATCGTGACAAAACAAGAGGTTGCCTATAGCGCTGAAGTTGTGGGCTGCTGGGTTTGAGCACTGATAAACGCAGTGTCCCTGTTCACTTCTGAGTCACTCCGGGTAAAAGCATAGGATAAATAGCACAGTTCTTTGTGCATTGACGCTACCGTTGGCCTCCTCTTGCTCCGTTCATATGAGGAAGAGGGAGGTGTGAGGGAACGGGTCCCAGGATCGAAGAGGTTGGCCTCTTCTCTCTGGCATGAATCTGTGGTTATGGAAACCTATTCAGTCTAGTAGGGCTGGGCGGGTCCTACTTCAAGATGGATGCCTTTCCTGCGACTCCTGCGTTGAAACATCCAGTAATTGCTTTTGGTGTAGTTTGGCAGCCTTGGACCTCCTGGCTCATGGAGGTTTGTAGACAAGGTAATTCTCCATTAGTCAGCCAACGTGACATTATCGAGAGAAAGGAGAGAGTGGAATAGTGGGCTAGTGAATTAGTCTTCCAGCTGATATATACTGGGCTCACTCCCTGATGTCCCTACCTGCTCATAAACGGCATGTATCTGAATTCACTTTGGAAAAGGCTCTGCTAAATTGCTAAATGGTTGAGGGAGGTTAAAAGCATGTTTTAAAACGTTGGAACGAAATCTGTTGAACGCGAGGACATTTTCATGTTCCGATGACGTCAAACAAGGTGCTTGGACACGCCACCGATTTGACATTTCCCAATCTCATTGTTAAAAGGAACTATTTGAAAAGAAGGTATTTCGAAAAGTGAAAATAGTTTAATCCGGGCTTTAACGGGGCTGACGCAACGATCATGGAGATGAAATTCCCACAAATTGCATGCCTGCCTTCTGTTTTAGGGAAAACTGAAGACAAAACATCACCTTTTGTGTCCCAAACAAGTGAAAACATTCCATGTGTGGGCTTTGTCTTTTATCTGTTTTTCAAACCAACTCCCACATGTTAACTTGAGGGGGATGGTAAAGCCCCCCCCCCCCCCCCCTTGACCAACAACTGCCAACCAGCTCAGAAGCACATATTTGAGAGCTCCAGTGTTGACTTTCTGCAGAAGGAGAGAGTGTCATTCTCCTTTTCCATGGGAAATGGATTTGCGGCAGGAGAGTTTGACACAAAATGGTTGCCATGCATCACCCAGGTAGGCTGACAGGCTGGTGGCGGATGGAGTGACTTCCTCCCGTCTAACCTCCTCCTTCACCTTCTAGACTAGAGGGTTCACTCCCTAAAAAAAAAAAGAGGGAGACAAAAAACTGCCTTTATGTTTCCAATCATAGCGCAGTCCAATGTCATTGGTTAGCGGTGGATTTTTATGGCTGCGATGAAATGGGGCTGTAGCACTTCATAACTCACAGTATCTATACGCTGTTTTTCTGAAACATTTAAGCTATGGATTCTCCAACTATTCTTTCTGCTGTGACACCCGGATTTTCCTGGGATCTGGGATTAATAAAGTACTTATTTTTTTATCTTTACAACTTATTATGGTTATTACCCTGTGGCCGAACACAGTTATGAAACACATTTATTGCATATTGGCTGTTTTCCCAGAGTTTTTTCTAGTAAATGAAATGCTTTCAAATGTTTTTAAAGAATGCAGTTTGGAGTTATGCATATGTTTAACATTAAGACATTCAGCAACTATTGTTTGTTTGTGTAATCCTGTTCTTCGCTCTTGCTTTGTATGTCTGATAAGCTGTATGTTAACCCTGCAGGTCCCTGTCGCTGCCTTGTTGTACGTCTGTACAGCTGTGTTTGTGTGCTGCTGCCTCTCTCCCCTTTCCCTTTCACCCCCAAGAAGCTTGTGCTTTTCTGTCAGGCCATCACTGTCAATAAGAACTTCTTCTTAATGATCTGCCTGGTTAAACAAAGGTAAAAAAAAAAAAAAAAAAACTATATAGAACAAAATGTTTCACAACAAAGTGAAAAATAAAGAAATTAAAGAATAAACTAAAGAAGAAAAGTCAAACAGTATTTTAGCATTTCATAACAATACAAGGAATACCACAATTAATGCTCCTAATTAAAGTAATACTTTTGGAGTTGAAGGTTAGTCTCATGGAACTTAATTGCCTAGTAATGTTAAGTTCGACTAGGGTTCAGTGGTTCTACTTAAAAGATGCAGAATATAATTGATATGCAGTACAACAGCCAGTGTCCTGAAAGAACCTCGCCTCTGACCCAAGTGTGCACTGGATTCATGGCCAAACAAACCTAGAACATGTCCCACATTTTCAGTTTCAATGGTTTAACAAACGATCGCTCTGAAAGGGGAGAAAAGGGAGAATTTCATTGCCAATGAGTAAAAATGGCAACATTTTTAGCAGCCCCACCAGAATATACTTTCCTTATATAACCTCAACTGACTTATTTTATTCATCCTACAGTGTAGTCAGCCTTTCCCTTCACTGGTCCAATTTTAAGGATGAAATCACAGATAATTAAATTGTATTTTTTTCTTTTATGTCCCAAAAAAAGTCTACAACTGAAGTGTGTGCGGTTCTTGATAACAACACACCTGGGGGACGGAGAAAGAGAGAGAGAGAGAGAGAGAGAGAGAGAGAGAGAGAGAGAGAGAGAGAGAGAGAGAGAGAGAGAGAGAGAGAGAGAAAGAGAGAGAGACTAAAATATGAAAGAGTGTGTAAAACTTGGATAATCTCAAATAATGTCTAAAAAGTGGATGAAGCCACATGTTTCCAAAGGTTGAATTAGAAAGAGTTCATCGTCCTAAGACATTCTAATCTCCTGCACTTTACAATTTGTCATCCTTCCATGCTATGTCTCACGGCACCAATCATCCTGCAGCCAGACATATTAGTGCTGCTTCTCATTTCGCTAGTTAATTATCATCCATCGTTCCTGATCTCCTCGTCATCCTCTTGCCATCTCCATCAGTAGGAGCTCTGCTCCACCTACCTCTGTAAGAATTGCAATTGTACTCCTCCATCACCACCAGCGCTGGCACTCCTAGCACAGAAGTATTTTTGCTAATTCTGCATGCTAGCTCCATAAACCATGTATATGGGGCCTAGCCTATAAATATCGACAGAGTGCTAAACGTTGAACATGGTTTCATAAAAGTCTCCTTTTCTCGGTCAAACTACTCTGTATTGATTGAGAGAATTAACGGGTGTAACTCAAACCGTAGAAAAGGATTTTAAAACGTTGAAGACATGCCTTTGGACAGTGGTTAACCAGATATTAATAACAGCTAGTAGTTAAGATCATAGGAACAAATCATGAGGCCAATCAATAGGGCCTCTCAAATAAACAGTTATTTAAAAAAATGCACCGAAACGTATACGTCAGCAATCTCCGATGACCTCACATGCATATCATGTGTACGCGCCGACCTCAATGTTAGGAAACGCTGCTTTAGGCTGTATCCAAGACAAAACCCAAGAAATAGACAAGCAAACAAAAACAGCAAAACACTGGATGACTGCCTGGTATTTAGGCGAGTGCTAACTGCCGACCAGAGTTAAGTTCTTCACTGCCTGTCTCATTATGGTTCCGACCACGGAAAGAAGGAATCCGTAATTCAACCAACGAAACAAACAGCTGTAAAACATTTGGTGATCATCCCTGTCAATAGGCCTACACCAAAAAACCCTTCCATAAAATCCAGCATGAACAAATGAGATGCATAACATACGGTTCACGTGTGGATCTGTCCACGTGTTGCCTTCAATTCATCAGCTTTACTATGATAGGTTTGCTTCTTTCGAAATTAAATTACAACCACTGTCCAACTACAGTAATACATGTCCTCAAAGTTTGGCCTCAGTCGGACTAAAGCACCCCCACACGCACACGCACAACATCTATTGCAACGTTTTATGTCTTGTCAAGAAAACTTCATTCCTGTTCTGGCACTCCCATGCTAGCAACCCGTCGCTATTGCCCTCCGCTTTCCCCCCCTCCTCCTCCTCAATCCTCCTACCTGGTCCCTCAGAGGCTATAAAGCTGTTTGGGGGGTCTATTGTTGTCCCCCCCAGGTGTCGATTAAAATCGGTTCCAGTGGCGCGTGGAGCGAGATCGCTGACACGGTGTCAGGCACGGCGCTATCAGGGCTCCCCCCCGCCAGACAGACGGTGTAAGGGGGCTGAAACAGCTGTATATGTGTTTTATACACTACCGTTGTCTCATTTTGGTGAAAAAACAATAGTTATGTTGTGTGAGTTATATTGACATAAGTATGTGTATGTGCATGTGTGTGTGTGAGAATGTGTGTGTGTGTAAGAATGAGATATATAGGGAGAGCGAGAGCGTGGGTGTTTATGGGATAACATCTGGAGTATCGATGATGAATGGATTTATGAGTATGAGCATGTGTGTGATAAATATGAGTGCGGCACACACACACACATACACAAGCCCATGTGAGTATGAGTGGATGATGTAAGGGTGCTAACACAGGCTTCATGTGTGTGTGTGTGTGTGTGTGCATATATCCCTCGCAGAGTGTGTTCCATGTGGACGTATATTGATGGAAGTGGTCCTTACGTCTGAACGGCTCCCTCTCTCAGGCCCCTCTCGGCTCCCATGGAAGGGTGTGTCTGGGCCTGGCCGCAGGGCCAGCCGAGGCCCTAGCCAATGTTAGTTCAGGCCAGCCTGGAGGCGAAACACACACACACACACACACACACACACACACACACACACACACACACACACACACACACACACACACACACACACACACACACACACACACACACACACACACACACACACACACACACACACACACAGGCGTCTTTAATCAAAGGAACAGACGCCTATTTTCATCTGCAGAACTTTGCAATTAATGTGGGTGCCAGAGAAGGAACCTCAAGGGGATCGGACCCTCTGTGTTTTTAAACTGTTATTTCTCACACTCGCAGGTGCCAAAAAGACATGTATTTAGAAAGTAATTTCAGGGCTAAATATGACCTTTATATTTCACAGGCTGTTGTGTCTTTGTTTTGTATGTACGGTAGAGCGCTACCATATGATTAATTATGTTGTGTAAGAAAGCATCAGGCAATTTGAAAATATAGTAATACGTTGAGAAACATCTGTTAGCATCTTAGTGGTAGCTGACATAACAAATACATTTACCTCAATACATAACTTCCCCTTTCCAATAAACGATAATGCACATGGCAAATTGCTTTAGTATGTAAATGTTTAGCATTCATCTCAAGAGTCAGCCAACTCAAGCAAACTAAATCATTAAATTAAAGAGTCATTTCTTATAAAATCTGTATGTAGTCTACGTAGTCGAAAAATATAATAATCGTAAAAAAAAACAATATTTTTCCAGCGATTCCACCGCGGAATCACTCCACTGGCTTTGATGCCTTGGCCTCAGAGAAAAGGTTTCACATTTGAAGTTTGAGTTCTGTTGAGAAATCAGGAACCGTTGGATAGGCTGGCAGATCAGGGAAAACTATTTCACTTGAAGTATTGGGAAGTAAACAAACTCAAAAGGCTTATGTTTGACAGCACCTTGTCTATTGATGGAACAGGCGATGCTGATATGTGTGTGAGCGTGTGTTTGCAGCTGTGTGTGTTTGTGTGTGCGAATGTAGGTGTGAATGTTTGAGTGTGTTGTTATTTTAGTGTGTTTGTGTTTGCATGTTGACCTACCTACCTACCTACCTACCTACCTACCTACCTACCTACCTACCTACCTACCTACCTACCTACCTACCTACCTACCTACCTACCTACCTACCTACCTACCTACCTACCTACCTACCTACCTACCTACCTACCTACCTACCTACCTACCTACCTACCTACCTACCTACCTACCTACCTACCTACCTACCTACCTACCTACCTACCTACCTACCTACCTACCTACCTACCTACCTACCTACCTACCTACCTACCTACCTACCTACCTACCTACCTACCTACCTACCTACCTACCTACCTACCTACCTACCTACCTACCTACCTACCTACCTACCTACCTACCTACCTACCTACCTACCTACCTACCTACCTACCTACCTACCTACCTACCTACCTACCTACCCATTCATCCATCTATTTACCCACCTCTCTCTCCACCCCTCCACCATTGACCTGCCTGTCTGTAGAGATCATTTCGGGCCTCCATCATTAGCTCCACGCAGGCCTCTGGATGAGAGCGGGTCTGACTGTCAACAGCACCGGCTCTCATGCTAAACACTGCTAACCGTGTCTCTGGGCTGGCCCACGGATACAATGAGTCAGCTCCAATACATCATCCTGTATCTATTATGCATTACAACTGGGAAGGAAATAAGGGGGACAACTGTTGCTGCATGTTATTTTGGTTGGAATAGAGTAAAGAGAAAAGAAGAGGAGAGATTGTAAGACAACCCCAACGGCTGTTTGGAGATTCAGGTCCCCGACAGCACGTAGCCTTGGACGCTAATTTCTATTACAATATTTACATGTGTCTGGTCTGGGGCTGTGAAACAATCTGTTGTGGAGACAGCTAAGTGGGATACGTGTTTTAAAGGCATGAGATTGGGATGAACACGTCCAGAAGGCCCAGTTGATAGTTTCCAGGCGATCATAGCATCCGTAATCCTACACCACACACACACACTCACACACAGCTTACTTGGAGAAGAGGAAAAAGATTTTCACTTTAAACAAGTTTTAATATTAGCTTAAAGGAGGTAATATTGGTTAGATCCAAGCCGAGCGCATCAAAACGACACCCATTGATGAAGTCAAATAAAGGACCATGGAAACAAAAAGGGGCCCTGATTTAGCTCATCGCTTTGCTGTGTTCTCTACAAAGATGTGTCGGCTGCCAAGGCGCATCAATCAACCTCACCTCAAGGAGCACTAATATTTGTAACCATGCTGGAATAGTTTAGATCTCCATCTGAACAGCAGCCAGCAGATAGACAGTGAGGAGGCGAAAGAGAAGAAATCTACTCACAAGACATGAGAGACAAAAAGACCATTACCTTGATATCATCCAGGAGAGGCGTGTCTGTGTACGTGTTCGGCGCGTGTCTTTGGTGTTTCGACGTGTGCGGGTTTCTGGGCGTGTGCCTCTTAATATCTTTCCCCTTCGTTAGCCCACGGCGGTGTGTATACATGCGCACGCGTGTGGTTGTTGTTTATGAACGCAGACGCGTCTGCGGAACATCTGGCTTCACCTCCGTGCTCGAACATTAGCGCGGTGCGCGTGGGTCAGGACGTCTGCCAAACGACTCCGGCGCAGATCGGGCGGAAGGGGGCGGGGGGGGGGGGGGGTTGGCGTATGCTAGCATCGGCTAATCATTACTTATCTTAATGTGTGTGTGTGTGTGTTTCGTGTCTACACACATACACTTGAGGATGACCTCCCATTTGGAGGAATTTAGAAGACAGATTTTACCAATTAAAAGGAAGAAAAAAAATGTGCGATGCTAATATCGGAACGGTAATGCGCTGCTCTGATGGTGTTTTGGGCATAATCATTGTACCTCATGATAGGAATATATATGGATATTATCATATACTTTATAATCGTAGATGTACCGTTTCACTGCATTAATATTTAATTAATGTTATTCTGATATATATCACGGTATATATTTATACATGTACATTTGTTTTTGATTATTCTTCGACCCTTAAATATTGAAATGTGTTGTTTCAGTTATTTTGCTTGTTTTTAGTTGTTTAGTTGTTTTGTTTGTCTGAACTATTCAGAGAGAGAGAGTATGTGCGTATATATCCTTTATGTCATGGTTTTCCTGTCCTCGTTTTATGATCTTGCGCCAGGTATTTCTAATTGCTCCATAAAAAAAGGTGTGCTTGTGTAAAGTCTGTGAGGGCGCAGGAACCCAATTAGTGTCTAGAGCGGTGAGAAAACACCCTTAGCGTGCTGAATGGATGGGTGTGTGTGTGTGTGTGTGTGTGTGTGTGTGTGTGTGTGTGTGTGTGTGTGTGTGTGTGTGTGTGTGTGTCTGTGTGCATGTTTCAATGCATGCACATGTGTTCATGTTTGTGTGGCTTTTTGTGTGGAGAAATGTGTCAGTGCGCATCAAATAGTGTGTGTGCATGAGACTGTTGGTGTACATGTGTGTACGTCTGTGTATGTTAAGAGATGTGTACGTACAGATGGGAGTGTGTGTATATATTATCTTGTGTCTGCATATGAGCGTACGAATACAAGTGTGTACGTACATGTGTGCCGGTTGATGTGTGTGTATGCAAACGTACCCACATGCAAACATGTGTGCATTGTCAACGTATGTATTCACGTGTATATGTGTATATCTATTAGTGTTGGTAGATGTGTGTGTGTGTGTGTGTGTGTGTGTGTGTGTGTGTGTGTGTGTGTGTATATGTGAGCATTTGCATTGCAGCTGCACTTGTTTGTGCAATGAGCCACTCAGGAACCATCTAGACGTGAAATGACAGTGTTTTCACGGAGCATTAAGAAGAGCTGTTTAATTGCAGGCTGATCCAGTAAATTAATTTTAAAATTTCAATTGACCTGCAAGTATAGTGGAATTTACTGGCGGGAAACAGCCTTGAAGAGTCTTTTTAAGTCAGCCGGATGTGAGAGAAAGTTAGAATGTCACGTAGATGCTGCTGTAAGCCAGTCTCTGTACTTGCAGAATACCCTTCACTTAGAAAGACCTTGATGACTCACCAGACACACATTTTACTGTTCACTATTTAGTCATTTGGCCCGGATGCTTTTATCCAAAGCAATTTCCATTGAATAGGTAGAGATCATTATGTAGGTAGGCGTAACACATCCTTAAGAATGCCAACTGCTAGACTGCAGACATCCGGGATTGAACCTTGGACCTGTCATCTGGCATTCAAAACCCCCTCACCACTAGCGACCACACTGAATATCAGTTTTACAAACACAATAATATAGATATATTTTAGCAATATTATTATAAAGCACTTCTTGTGGTTCAGTTTGAAATAGGTTCTTTACCCACCAACAAGTCTTGATAACATTAGAAGGCGATTTATGAAATTTGAAAGATCAGAGAGGGAGAGAGAAAGAGAAAGACAGTGAGAGAGATTGAAAGAAGAAAGAGGGAGAAAGAGAGACAATTGGCAACCACAGTGCAAATAATTAATTTAGCTCAGAGAAAAGATTAGAGTAGCGCATTCCGATGTGCCTTTGTCTAGGCGAAGAGAACAGTGTTTGATAAGAGATGGATTATGAGAACAATAAGTAATTATAATACCAATGCACACCATTATAAAGCTATAATGACATCTTGAATTCTACATTTTCGGGACACTAACAACAACCATGGCATCGCTCCACTTTTGAAGATTTGCCAATAATAATTTATACAATAATTTAATTAACATAAATATATAGATCCTACAAAATAATTCAAACCTCTTGGCTTACCCTCACCGATCATTCTACACGTGAGAAAACGGAGGAGGCTATCACAACGTCGTTCTGCACGTAACCCGTCCGTCGCATTCATAAATATTCATATCAGGTAACCAAATCGACACACAGTCTCTCCCTCCTCCTAATATCCTCCTCTTTTTAATCATCTCTTTTAATTTGCACTTCCTCCGGGCCGTCATCCACCCGGTCGCCGCGACCCCCCCTGACAACCCCGTGACCCCCGGAGAAGGAGGAGGTCACCGGTGTTAATCACCATCTTTCAATCTTCTTTCCATCTTCATTTTCGGGTGGCTTACTCTCCACTCCCGCCTCCTCATTCGTGGGTCACCGCCGCTATTGATTTACACCCCTGTACCTAATCACTTAGGTAACATTTCCCTGGCAGCCGATTCACTCAACCCGTCCTCCCCCCCCCCCCCCCCCACCCCTCTATCTCCTCCCTCCCCCATCCACGACGTTCTGATGATTCATAGCAGAATCGGCGGAAGAAAATAGAAATCATGCCGCTGCCAGTAATTAAGCCGTAAGGTCACCGTGTAATCATCGCCTGCTTGTGTAAAGCGAGAGAGAGAAAGAGAGAGAGAGCGAGAGCGAGAGCAAGAGCGAGAGAGAGAGAGAGAGAGAGAGAGAGAGAGAGAGAGAGAGAGAGAGAGAAAGAGAGAGAAAGAGGGAGAGGGAGAGAGGGAGAGAGAGAGAGAGAGAGGGAGAGAGAAAAAGAGAGAGAGAGAGATGCAAACAATGCCTGTCAAGAATAAAAACCGGAAGGAAGGAAATACAACCTGCAGTTAGGAGTTGACGTGCGTTAATATACATGTACAGTACTCTACGGATTAACGGCTGATTCATTTGGGTCCTCGCCCTTTGTGAGCGGATTTTGTGACTTGAATGTCAGCCTTTTTTGTATTTTTGACAGGCTTTTATCGTTGGAGGAAATAAATAAACAACATTGAGTGAAAATGTTTCTTGATGAAATGCTTTTCTGTGTCACTATCTCACACACTCTCCCCCTTCACGCGCACACACACACAGACACAGACCCTAACACAAACACGCTTGTGCTGAACATCTGAATGCATATTAAATTGGAGTCTCAGAATCGACTCATTCCTGCTGACGTTTATGTGCCATAAGTTTGTCCTGTGTGAAATGATTTAATTGCTATTGGCAATAAGCCAGAACACCCCACCCTTCAAAACCTCATCTCACACACACACACACACACACACACACACACACACACATACACACACACACACACACACACACACACACACACACACACACACACACACACACACACACACACACACACACACACACACACACACACACAGATGTATATTGAATGTGTAATATATGGCTGTAGGCAACAGTCAAAGCCATTCTGTGAAAATGAAAGATAAAGAAAGCAGTGAAAAGGTGCAGGACAGAGACAGAAAGAGACAGAGCGAGAGAGAGAAAAAAATGGATGCTGGAAGGCAGAAAAATGAAATAGGATGAGAGAGCTTCCCTTTATTTTCTAAGTCCTGACCCTCTTTATAGTCGTGCGTAGTCCTTTGTCCCCAGTGTTGAACCCCCTGCCTGCGAAGCTGCGGGTGAAAGCAGCGGTTGAAGGGGGGGGGGGGGGGGGGCATGCAGTGGGGCACACGCATCCTCCGTGTGACATCAGACCTCCGGGTCAAATGTGGAAAGCCTTCCGATTGGCTGCCTCACCATCCCGTTCAGCTCCCTGGGCACAGTGGGACTCTCGCACCCAACAGTGACACCAGCGTCGCCAGCACCATCCAAACCACGCTGCCAACCCGCTGCACCGGAAAGAGCTGGAAAAGTGCATTCCTCCTCTTTTTCCTGGCAGGGCTCCTCCAGAGCTCACTGGAGACTACACCTCGCAGTTTAGCGTCGAGGGTAGCCGTCTCCTGCGGTATTGCAGTAGATGTTAATAGCCCTCTGGTTTGTCGCTTTGTAGGCGAAGAGTGGAGTCGGCAAGGGACGAGGCATTATTTTATGATTATGATTATAATAGTTGAGATGGGAGGGAGGCATTACGGTGTCTAGAGTTATGACCCGGCACGCTACTGTAACTGCTGTTGACAAGATCTTGAAAAGCATCCAATCTGGAGACACGCGGTATGTATATTTCATATTTACAGGTAATTTATAGATAACCGGGATTGATGTTGATGATGTATTTTGGTGTCCTTCCGTTCTTGGCCAGACTTATTTAGATACAAAGCAGATGCACTGCACGGACCAAGGCTTCTAGTATTTCCTTACACAGGGAGACATGAAGATGGATTATACCGTCGGGGGAGCCAGCAAATCCTCCAATTATAATTATAACCCCCTTATGTTGGGTTCATTGTCAACTGGGATCTTGTGTCACCTTGAAGAACCAACAGACCTCCAGACCTTAGGAAATACATTGCCCACTTATTTGAGGCCCTTCCTGGCTGGTGGTATGCTGGTGCACCGGGTAATAACTACTGCCAAAGATAGTTGAAGTATTTTGGCCACGCATCCAGACTGAATTCTGCAGGGAACAGCAAAGCAGGGCAGCCAAGAAACCAGGCAGACAGAGAGACAGTCTGGCCAGGCAGAAGGGAAGACAGTTTGTCAGGAAGACAGTAAGACCTGCTGGCAGGCACGCAGGCAGCAAAGCAAACGGTCAGGCAGGCAGTCTCACAAGCAGGGCAGAGAGACAGGCAAATACACAAACACGCACACGCACACGCACACACACACACACACACACACACACACACACACACACAGGGAGAAAGACCTGCCGGGAAGGAAAGCAGACAGACAGGCAGCACTGTTGAAATACAGTCGGACCGACAGACACACATACATGCAGAGAGGAAGACAGACAGGCATACA
>NC_079432.1:9308178-9315678 GCF_026213295.1 Gadus chalcogrammus | reverse complement strand
GCACACCCGCATGTAAGCTCCACACGTACCCCACATCTCTCTCTCGCTCTCTCACTCTCTCTCTCTCTTCTGCGCTCTCTTGTGTGCTCTCTCTCGTGCGCTCTCTCCCGTGCGCTCTCTCCCGTGCGCTCTCTCTCCCTTTCTCCGGTAGCTTGTAGCTTCAAAGCCGTGGCCCGCTTGGCTCAGCCTTTGTCTTGATGCATTAATGACTTGGCACCCTCTGCGCCCTCCACTTCACCTCTCCATCCAGCAGCGGTCCCTGACAGGGGGCACCCGTTGGGTGGGGGTTGAGGGGGCTCGGCCTGTCCCTCCCCTGGCTTGGTGGCAGCAGAAGGTGTCAGAGATGAGGTGTCACCGGTATTTAATGGGTAGAGAGGGTCTCTGGGATCAGAGAGAGATAGAGGTAGGAGAGAGAGAGAGAGAGAGAGAGAGAGAGAGAGAGAGAGAGAGAGAGAGAGAGAGAGGAAGGAAAGAAGTCAGAGAGACACAGAGAGGAGCAGATAAGTGAAAAAGAAAGAGACAGAGAAGGAAGGACAGAGAAAGAACGTGAAGGGGAGAGAGAGAGACATATACATGAACAGGAAACCAGAGTAAAGACAGCTGGAGATGGAGAGAGGCAGGGAGTGAGAGAGAGAGGCAGGGAGTGCGAGAACTTGTTAAAATAAAAAGTGAAGGGTAGGGGGGAGAGTGACAAAGTGAGAGGATGAGAGGATGAGGAAAATTAAAAAGACGGAGCGCAAACAACGGATACATGGAAAGAGAGCGAGGGAGGGAGAGGGAGAGAGGTACAGTAGGCAGCTGAACCAGGCAGTATGGGGCAGTAACTGAGCTGCTGGAGATGTGACGAGCGGCGGGCCAGGGGATCACTGGATCGATTTGAACGCCGTCATATCCACTCTTCCGCCTCCTTGTGTCCACTCCTCCACCTACTCTATCACTCCCTTTCTATTCATTTCATGTCCGGGCCTTCTCTCTCTCTCGTTCTCTCTCTCTCTCTCTCTCTTTGCTCACTCTCTCTGTAGCTCTCTCCGTCTCTCTCCTCCTCGCTATGTCACATCCCTTTTCTCTCTCTGTGACCTCTCTCTCCTTGCTCTCTCCTTCCCTTTCACGTCGCTCTCCCTCTCTTCTCTCCCTCGCTCCCCCTCTCTCTCTCTCATCTCTTTGCTCAGACCCTTAACATCTCTCTCTCTCTCTCTCTCCCTCTCATCTCTTTGCTCGGGCCCTTAGCATCTTTCTCTCTCTCCCTCTCTCTCTCTCTCTCTCTCTCTGAAGCTGAAGCTGAAAAGAGCAAAGAGGGGAAAATATTCAGTCTTCTCCTTCCAACTGTAAACCTTCTGCACTTTGCCATATCTGTGCTGTTTAAAACAAAAATAAGCATTGCCTGTGTATGTGGTGCTTGTGTGTATGTGTGTGTGCGTGCGTGCGTGCGTGCGTGCGTGCGTGCATGTGTGTGTGTGTGTGTGTGTACTGTGTTTAAAACTGGCAGTAGGGAGCATGGTTCATCCCCAGAGGAAGTAAGCTATTCATATCGTACCTACAGGAATACCGAATCCTTTCTAAACGGGAGAAAGCCAAGCAAATTGGGTTTTACTCCTTCTTATTTTCTTATCCCCCCCCCCCCCCCCACTCCACATCCATGGGCCCGAGAATGTTAAATCTCTCTAATGGGAAATTGATTTCTCCAGTAGTTCCACATGAACAGCCTTCATCCACCAGACCCAAACAGGGGGCCCAGGTCTTTATTTAAGTCACTGCTTCCAGGAGTATCGAGAAACCGATTTCTTTGTTTTACTCAATTTCAAATGCTTGTATCATCGCGAACAAATTGAGGGAGGGGGGGGAGGTCATAGGGATTTGATCTTCTTTGGGAAGGGTTAATGATCTCTGATTGGTTGAGGCCAGAGTCTCCCCAAATCAGTACCATTGTTGACCTTTCTTGACCTGGAGGGAATCATACTATTGGTCTAAATGTCCCCAAGGCCGAGCGGGGAGGAAGGAAAGGAAAATCCCCTCTATGATTATGGGTTTTGCTTATGACTGACGATTTTCAGTAATAGAGCTATTACCGACATTGCTGAATAGGCCTCCGTTTGCCTTGAGGCAACACCGGTACAATTATTGATACAGAAAACATGTCCGCTACGGAGGCCATCTAAATGATCTCTAGACTGTGTATTGTGTGTCCAACACAAAAAAAACATAGCACTTATTGGCCAAATAATCGAATCCAACCCAAGTTCTCGAGCCTAATAACACCACAGAATTAAAGTCAATTCTTATATGCCTAGGGGAGAAATGTGCGATTAAACCGGCAAATGCTTTATTTCAAGGTTTCCTGATACATCAGGCTGATCTCATCAGGAATGTTATGTAAGCGCTCAATACTTGATGGTTTTATCGCAGCGGAATGAGGCACTCGCAGATGGCCAACACTAATTGTATTTGTATATTAATGTGTTTGTGTCTGTGTGTGTGTGCTGTGTATTTAGTGTACGTGTGCCTGTTTATGTGTGTGTGTGTGTGCGCTGGTGTGTGTGTGTGTGTGTGTGTGTGTGTCTGTGTCTGTGTCTGTGTCTGTGTCTGTGTCTGTGTGTTTGTGTGTGTGTGTGGCTGCCTACGCTTGTGGATGTGTGCGTGTGTGTTCCTGTGTGAGCATCAGTGTGTATTGTGTGTGTCTGTCCATCTGTCCGGTGGGAAACGTCCGGCTGCTCCCCTGAGACCTCCTCAGCCTGTTATCTTCGCCTCCCTTTACTTCTCCTCCTCCTCCTCCTCTTTCTTCTCTCTCCCTCTCATCCTCCCTCTTCCTCCCCTGCCAGCCTGTTTCGTCAGAGCGTGTTTTCCTCTCCTCCCTTCTCCCCTCCTCTCCTTGTCTCGTCTCCTCATCTCCTCGCCCCGTGTGTTTTCTTCTCCTCCCCTCCCAGCTCCATCCGTTCTTTTCTCCTCCCTTTCCTTCTCCTCTCCTCCCTTGAGTTATTGTGTTCTCCGTTCGCTCCTCCCCATCTTTCCTTAAGTCTCCTTTTCCTCCGTCATCCTCCCTCTCCTCTGCTCCCTACTCGCCTACATCCTTCCTCCCCTCCTCTCCTCTCCTCCTCGTCCATTCTCCCCCCCCCCCTCTCCTCTTCACCTCCTCCTCCCTCCTCCTCCTCCTCCTCCTCCTCCTCCCCAGCTGCCTGCTCAGCTGTGTCCACTGGCCACCGTCCCGGTGCTGCACACGTCCTGTTTATCTCCCAGAGTCCAAACACACACACACACACACACACACACACACAGACACACACAGACACACATCCACACACAGACACACACAGACACACATCCACACACACACACACACACACACACACACACACACACACCTGCATGGACTAGTCTCAAACACAAATGCAAGGAAGCATTCAAGTACAGGTACAGAACACAAATACACAGACACAAACACATACATATACAATTGAATTGCGAGAGAATGTATTTACAAACTCAAACAGCATCCCACACTGACTTCATTACTTATTGATTCTCTCACTCACTGTTTCACCTATTTTTATAAACAAATGCCCCGGCTGACCAATATCCATTCACAGAGGCATGACTAAACCTTTTGTATGGGGTTGCTCAACATTGATTGAACAAATCAATTCTGTGTTAAGGCAAACAGTTCCAGTTCAAATAGAGACATCAAAAACACCATCCATGGTTGTATGGTTGCAGATTTCCAGTCCAAAGAAAACTTCCTGCCAAAGTTCCTCCAACTTTAAGAAACGACTTGCTCCCATCACTACAGATCACACTCAACATGAATCTCACTCTGGCAGCCATTTTGTTTGTCTTTTTTTCAAATGCCTCGTATCTTCTTTCTTCACATCCCAATTGTTGACTCAATGTGGGTCTCAGAGACCATAATGTCGAGCTGGGGTGACGGGGGATCCCCAACACAAAGCAAGAGTGAGGTTGAAGACTGTTGAAGTACCGTATTGATGGATGAATGGATGAATGAATGCTTGACTGATGAAAACATACACATGACAGTGAGGTACTGGTGGTAAGTGCTGTGCAGCCGCAGAGTGGTCACTTACTTTCCCATGATAAACTCAGAGTCTGATACGCCAAACCTCCGTCGGTGGATGGGGGGGCTGCAAGCACTGATATATCTCTCCCGCTCTCTCTGTCTCACTCGCTTTCACATTTTCTCTGAGTTTATCAGTGTGGGATGGAGAAGAGAGTCTGCAAGAAAAAATAAATATTGACGCGATGAGAGTTCTATTTATTCTGTCCTATTTCTATATAGATAGAGACTGTGAAGGTACAGAGAGAGAGAGAACGTTTGTTTTTGCACCCTATCACACATACTTGTGAGCTTATCTTTAGCAACAACACTTCTTCCCATGGTTTGAAAACCTGCGGTCGAAGTTGTGTTTCACGGCTTGGAAAGAAATTTGTTTGAGGACAAAGAATGGAAGAAAAGCACTCTGCAGCCAAATTTAACATAAATTGCACACTCACATTCCTTCTTCAGCTTGCTTTGATTAAAGCTATTGGCTAATACATTCAAATGTTCCATCTGGTGGCTAATTAATAGGCTAGTCCCTGCAGCGAGCCTAAACCCAACAGTGTTAGCTTAGCATATCTGCTATTAGCATAGCTGGTGGCTAATCATTAAGGCTAATCTCTGCCTTTCCCATAAGCCCCACCACTTTAACAGCCTCAAGTCAGGCATTTGTTCCACTGGTGGCTCATTGCTAAGGCTCGTCACTGCGATAGTATAAACCCCTACAGCGATAGCTTAGCCTTAGCCGCTAGGTCAGGCGTGTCTCTTTGTGACAAATGCGTTGTGATAAGAAGTCACAGGGTCCAGGGAGAATCCAATTCATCTGTGACGTGAATGTCATATGTGTTGCATCAGGCCTAGCCAGAGTAATCTGCACCTTATCGGCCAAACATTCCTTATTTAGGAAACCTATTTATTCTCAAAGAGCATGAAGAAGTCAGGGGCCCTAGCACATGTTGCTTGAGGCCCAGCGATGGGGTGGGGTGGGGTGGGGGGGGGGGGGGGGGGGGGGGTGCGGCACCTGGCATACTTCTTAACCGCCGCAGTGGCTTGTTGAGATTCTCCAATCACTCTGACTTCCCATCCCTCTCTCTCTCCCTGGGGCATAAGAATGATCAAGAACCCTAAACTGCAGGATCTGGCAGAGGCCAAACTTTGAGAGTTTGACTGAATGAGAGTGGAGCAGTGACACAGTGATACCGATGTTTTCCCCCGGAGGAGGGAAGGGAATAGGGGTGGGAGGGGAGAGAGAGAGATGAGGTGAATGATGCCGCAGCAGCACCTCCAGACATGGCTGGCTTTGGCTTTCATGTTTGAAAGGCTGACATTTTGTTTCAAAGGCGAAGGGCAGACCTAGGCAGCAACAGGGCACAAAGAATGAGTACAATGAGGTGTGTGCCAGGCAAGAAGAAACGGGCGCATACACATTCAAGATGTGTCGGTGTACATAAAGTCTTACCTTTTAGTGGGAAGCCAAGTGAATGAACTTTCATTGTAACTTTTATAATACATTTATTTTTCCTCTCCACATTATTTCTATTGCCGCTGATCTCTTTGTCAGCGAGATCGCTCTGTATAAACGGTCATAAAGCTAGCTGATTTTATTAGCTGTTTTATGGCCATGGTTTTGGTGCTTATGCAACATCCAACCTCCCTGGAAGAACAGATCCGTTACTCATGAGTTTAATTTTCCCCACCTTCATCTGTCCATTATCTTTGCTGCATCATTCTTCATGTGTCCATAACCATCATGACTTATTTTGTGTTTCAATTCTCACCCCGTCATATGTCTCTTCTCACCCATCCATGTGTTCCTCCTCACCATCGCAAATGTTCACCCTCACCCCTCACATGTCCATACTCGCCACTTCATAAGTACATTCTCATAACTTCTAAAGTCCATACACACCCCTTTATATAAGTAAATTCTCAACCTTTCATAGGTCAATTCTCACCACCTCATGTGAGAATCCTCACCACTTCATGTTTTCACAGCCTTCTCCTGAGAAAGTTTTTGCTTGTCTCTTTAGGGTTCAGAGACAGAGGGGGGAGAAAGGGGGAGGGAGGTTGGATCAAACTACGCCCTTACAGTTTTTCCTCAATTGTATACACACAAAATAATTGAACTATGCACACAATTCTGAAAACTTGAAGCTCATGTATCAACTACAAGACTCCAGACTGCTAAACTGTAAGCACAATTCCACTGTTTCACACATATAGAAATTCTAAATCACATTTTTGCAAAACTCTAATCACAAATCTCATAATTTAGCACACTTGGTTCACCTGGAAACCATGGCCTCCAAAACGCAACAACTAATTACCAATAAGTCTAACTCACTTCTCACCTGTTCAAACTCAACTGGCAAAACACTTCAATCATGTGTGAGAGCATAAAAGAGGCCTCAGGTATGCTGTACTGCGTTGTACACATGGTCCTCTGGCCTGATCAGGATCGGAGGTGGGATACAGACGGATTTAACTGTAGATCTGTTTCCCCTCATTTATATTCTTATTTTTATTTTTTGTTGGCCTACGAAAAACTTTTTATGCAGTGAGTCCAGCTGAATATTTTACTGTATTAGGCCGCGTTCACATCTAGTGTTTTTTGTAATAGGGAAAAGTTTAGCCGATAAAAAAAAGCTGGCAGCGTTTTTTGTCCTATAAGCGCCGAAAGCGTTTTTTCTATCACCTAGCAACAAACCCATTCTAGACCCGACGTTACTCGCCTGCTACGTATCCACGCTAGAGCCCATTAGACATGTCGTAGATCTCGACATGTTCTGTAATTGAAACTGTTAATCGCTCCACCGGCACTTTCCCGAGTGATTTGTCCGCCATTGTTTCTTGTTTAGACAGTTCAGAGTTTCGTGTCAATGTTCCGCTGGGAGAGGCGTTTAATAAAACGGCCGTGACTTTTTCCAGAAACGCTCTGCTCCATAGGAATATAATGTAAAACAAGCGCTGGCAGATTTAAAAAAACGCTAGATGTGAACACGGCCTTAAAGTAAAAAACTTATTTTTGCTTTGTTACCTTTTTGTACTTTGCTTTGTTACCTTTTGTACTACAGTATTGTATTACAATATGGCAACCGTCTTTATACCATATGTACCACCTAATCGCAACTTTAAAAAAGAAAGCTATTTCTAAAGATTTTTAGACATTGGATATGTAACATGGCCTCATGAAGCCAAAACATATGTCATAGTATTTTGATGGAGTGTTTTGAATTGATCACACCAGTGTTTAATTGATGCTCTATAAGATATGTTCATTTGATAGTTGTGTATACTATTTGGTGGAAAAAAACAGTTTTGAGAAGAATTTGTGGCGTTTTGACAAAATGATCAACTCTTCTCAGGTTTGCGTTTAGAGTTTTGAGAAATTGAGCAAAAGTTTCAGAAAACATGTTTAAACGATTGAGAAAAACTATAATGTGGTTTTGAAGGAC